>NC_056732.1:219874407-220019407 GCF_019279795.1 Protopterus annectens | reverse complement strand
GAGTGGGCAAATATTGCCAAGTCAGGATGTGCCATGCTGATAGACTCCTACCCAAAAAGACTGAATGCTGTAGTTAAATCAAAATGGGCTTCAACAAAGTATTAGTTTAAGGGTGTGCACACTTATACAACCAGCTTATTCTACGTTTTTCACTTTTTAGTAACAGACTTGTTTGTTTTTCAATCAGATTGTACAGGCTATAGGTCGCATTAAAGGTGGGAAAAGTTTTGAAATGATTTATTGTGGTCTCATTTTTTATATCACAAAAACCTGGTATAAACCTGGTATTTAACAGGGATATGTACACCTTTTTATATCCACTGTGTGCATTACTCTATTCAACTGCTAATACCACCTAACTCCCCCACCATCCCCTGGCCCTGACTGTTCTTATTTCATAGCATTTTCCCTTTGATGTAAACCTGAAATATAATCATCTGAATTGTAAAATTTGCATTTCTTTCATAACTGTTGCAAAAACCTATTAATTGCTACTATAAAGTTTTTGATATACTTTCTGTTCTTTTTTTTTTATATGTACAGATTACATCTCTTTTCTCTTTTTTTTTTTATTATCTTTGTCAGTTATTTCACCTGGGCAGTACCTACAAATGGTCATTTGTGATCAGTGTACAACCCTGATAATCAAATATAAAATAAAAGCATATATATATATATATATATATATATATATATATATATACATATACATATATATATATATATATATATATATATATATATATATATATATATAGTTCCTCCTAGCTTTCAAGGTTCCCTTCTATCCTTGACCTACGCTTATTTGGTTCTCTCCCTCTGAATCCCGTCACTTGAATATCTGTATTTCATAAATTAATTTTGACCTGTATACCTTGTCGCCTCACAGTAAGACGTCCTGTTCGATTCTCAGCTAAAGCGTCTTCTGTGTGGAGACATGCGTGAATGGGCGTACCTTCGTTGAAGGTTGTACGTCAGGGCTGGCAACTCGGTACGTAAAAATCTGCTGCAAGTCATTAGCGGACCGGAGTTCTGCTGTGGCGACCCCTAACCGGGAAAAGCCGAAAGATACAACAACCTTAGTTGACTCCCACATTATCCCATTGTTCTAACCTTTTATACCCCCCTAGTTAAAGCTCCCATTACCTTTCTCATGATTGTAAAACTTAGTACTGTTTAAACTAGGGGGGTATAAAAGGTTAGAACAGTGGGATAATGTGGGAGTCAACATTATCCCACATTATCACATTGTTCTACCCTTAAAGCTCCCATTGCCTTTCTCATGATTGTAAAACTTTGTGCTGTTTAAACTACTTTTTTCTCTTCCGTCCTCCTTTCCACTGCCTTACAGCATAGCTTTTAACTCACCTACTTATGATTAATATTTGTGTTCTTATACTGTGTTTGACTAACTCCTACCCCCTTATCTAGCATCAGTAGACATACTTTATAGTGGTTAAGCAGATTACCTCCCCATATTTTGTTCCATTTTTCCACTATCCGGTCCCAAATCGTTTTTGCCCACTCACAGCCCTAGAACATGTACACTTTTCTTGCTCCCACTTTGCTGTACCTCCAACTCTGAATTCCTTCCTTTTCCTGTATGACAATGAGGTTTTGTGCACATATTCATTAATCTAATCTATTGTTGTCCATGGGTAATTCCATTGTTTGTTTCCATATTATTCAAATTTCTTCATCCTATTCTTGTTCAGCATTAATCCACCCTGGTACTTCCTCATATATATACATATATATATATATATATATATATATATATATATATATATACATACATACAAATATATATATATATATATATATATATATATATATATATATATATATATATATATATATACTTTTGTCTTGTCTGTCTCACTTGCGTCATCCTTTTCTACTAGATCCTTGTATATCAATCTTGTTTCCATTGCTTTTGCTCTCAGATATGCCACATTCCTCCTAACCAAATTATCCTCCTCCTACTATTCCCCCTTTTAAGTTTTCCTCATCCAGTCTGGTAGTCCATTTACCTTAAACCTTCCAGCCTGTAACCAGCCTGCTTTACCTCATTCTTCTATTTGCCATATAACTGTTTCTATGCTTCTGTTCATTTTAATCTCGTCATTGTCCTCTATACCTTTATGTGCTATTCTACTCCTTGGTCTAACCCTGGCTTTAGTTTTCCTACCTCTTTCTTTATATGTTCTTGACCTTAGTGTTTTTTTCTAACTCATAACTTTAGTTGTTTTTGGTTTCATTATCCAGCTGTCCAGAATGGCTGTGCTGCTTACCATCTGATGAATAGCAAAGAGAGATGAAATCATCATTCTTTAAAGTCCACTTCGTTCAGTTATTTAAATGTTTAAATCTAAGCACTATTAAAAACCATATATAGAGGAAAACATCAAAAGTAATATGTAAATGGTGGAATTTCAGTATGGTGACTACTCGATCAACACATTGAAAATAGTCCTGCCAGTGCAGGAACAACAATTAATTAAAACAATCTGGTAAACGTTTTGGGAATATTCAGCTTCTGTCTGGAAAGCACACTGTCTGGATGTCTTAAAAAAGTTCAGAAATTCCAAGAGTAATTCAGGTAAAGAAGGAGAGAAAAACTATGGATGTGAGTACACTCATGGAAGACTAGTGGGAAACGGACCAGACTGCTGCTATTGTGCAAGAAACCACTACTGGCAAGTTGGCAATAAAAATAGACCAAATCTATTTTGAAGTACTTAAAATACATGGGTCATGAGAGGACTATGTCAGGTCAAACAATAAAAGGCTGGAGAATATTGAAGAAGTAACAGTGATGCAACAGGTGCAGTTGCTAACTCACAGCAAGAGGTTCCCAGTTCATTTCTTAGATTGGCTGCCTTATATGCAGAGTCTTCATGTCCTCCCTATGTTTGTGTGGGTTTTCTCTGGTTGCTGCTATTCCCTCTTGTATTCCAAAAACATGTTTTAAGTGGATCAAGGACTTTATATTGACCTTATAAGTGAATGTGGGCATGTACAATACAGAAGAAAGACTTAGCAACGTACTTCCATTTCCTCCTTTGTCTTGTAATCTCCATTGTCTGTGGAACTTCCATGGAGTCACTCTAGTTGTCTGGGATTTGTAAGACAGAGAGAGTGAGTGAGAGAGACTGAGTAAACAATTGGATATGATGACATGATAAAATACAGAAGTCAGAAATTGAGATAAAAGGAAGAATGGCTGAATCTGAAATTTTCCATGAATTTATTTATTTTACATTTGTTAACCAGGATTGTCCAACTGAGCTGAAGAGCTCTTTTTCAGCAGAGCCCCAGGGAGAAAAGCTCCAACATATTATACAATTTTCATTATAAATTAACATTAAACAGCAATATTACAGGATTATTACAAGGCATTAAATAGCAATACCGTGTTATACAGTGTCAATAATCAGGAGTATAAAAAAACTATTTCATGATGTATAAAAAGAAATGTCATTAAGATGAATATAGTTTTTGGGGTAAGTGGTTACAAAAACCCAGTTTTATCATAATGTAGTTGCATGAAGGCAAGACAATTACAATAGAATGTTTCTCTGAGGCAATTTGCTTAATAGGTTTTAGAAGACAGTAAAAAGAGTAGTCAAGGAGTATTAGAGAGAGCTAGTGAGAAGAGTGAGTTAAGGGCAGAAAGTAGATTAAGGTATGAGAAGTAGGGGAGGAGGGAGAGTGCAGTGGCAGAACCAGTGACTTTTAAAGTGTTCTTTAGTGGCTGTCTTAAATTGTTTAGGATGTGTAAGGGTCCTGATTTCTAATGGGAACCTATTCCCGGCAATAGTGAGGTGATAGCTGTACATGTTGCGTCCAAATTTAGACTTGGGTTTGTAGATTTGTGGTAGGTCTTGGTTAGAGCTTCGGAGAGGTCTGGAGGGAGAATAATGGGAAATGAGAGGAGATAGAGCTGGGCAGTAGGAAGGCTGCTGTAGGATATAATGGATGATCTGGAGCAGAGAGAGAAGTTGGTGAGGTAATTCAAGCCAGTTTAGGTGTTTTACAGAGAGACAGTGATGGGATTTGTAGGTTTGTTGGGCCACAAATGTAGATACCTTGTTGTAGGTAGATTCGAGTTTGGTCAGGAGTGCTGAGTTAAGATTTGTGAGAATTTGAGAATTGTACATTAGACTGGGTAGAAGGTAGGTAAGAGAAAGACATATATATATATATATATATATATATATATATATATATATATATATATATATATATATAATATGTGTGTGTGTGTGTATCTATCTATATATATATATATATATATATATATATATATATATATATATATATATATATATATAAAGGACAAACCATGGAGAGAGAACTTGAAATTTTCTGTAATCCTTGAGAAACTTGAGGGACCAAACTGCATCAACTTTATGAAATCCCAAATAAGCAACAGAACTGGTGTTCCTGAGCAAGACCTACTGACTGAGAGGGCACATTTGATATATATATATATATATATATATATATATATATATATATATATATATATATATATATATATATATATTTTTTTTTTTATTTTGCCATGAGGAAGCAGAAGGACCTGTTTTAGGAAAATTGCAAGCTTATTGAAAAAAAAACATTTGTTATAACTAAAAGGTGACATAAAAGAAAAGTCAAGAAAATATATTTGCAGAAAATGATAGTTTGATGCATACCTACCTATCCAGAAAAGGAACATATGCTTCTCAGCAATTAGAGGATATAAAGAAATAAATGTAAGATTCAACATATTATATTCAACCGTTTTAAAATATTTTCTTAGCAGTACAGATACATTTATGGTGGCAGAATAAGCCTTGGAGAAGAAAAAAAAAACTTCAGACTGTATAGTATGACCTGCTAGCACAAGGGTCTGTATACCTCAACTCACAAAGAGTAAGGCTGTTGCTGTTGGTGGCCAGGAAGGAACTCTGCCAGTTGATGGATCAGTAGAAGGAAGCCCAGGAATTAACCAAAAGAGGAGAAGCCTGGATGCACACCAAATGCCAGTAGTGAGAGAAAAATGAAGTACTGGATGAAGACTGGCATCAAGGCAAATTTACTGAATGAGTGGCAGAACTAAAATTTGTTAACCCCACTTTGTGCAATCTAATTGTTTTCTAAAATTGAAGAAACATTTACTGGTTTATTCCTTGATTTGAATCAGCTACCATAGTTGAAGGGCTGGCTTAAGATCTGTAGTCTGTCTGACTTGTTGAACTAATGGGTGAACTGAGAAACGTAAGTCTCACAGTGGTGTAAATCCCACTCTGTGATGAAAATGTAAAAAGTTTGTGAAGAAGTGGTGAAACTATGGCAAAGTAAAATGTAACAGGAACAAGTAAAACAGTGTGGCAAATAGAAGGCAAAGATTTTTTTTCTGTTATTTAGGAGTTTTTGTTACAAGCAGTGTAAAATATTAGGAAAGTTATAATGTCAGTACAATAATATATTGACAAACTATAAGTGCTAGTGGCTCTGCCTACAATTTTATTGAGTGCTAAGAGGTATAAAATGACTTAAAATTATAAAATATGTTATTAATTAATGCATATATTGGTTAAACAGTAGTGCAGTGTTTATAAATCAGGTAGAGTTGGGTGATTTTCTTTTTTTTTTTTTTTTAGAAAGCATAAAAGTAAATTATTCTTTTGCGGTCATTAATGCAAGGTTTCTAGCAGAGATTTTCCATTCCCATCCCAGCTATGCAAACTGAAAGGAGATGCAGTTTTCACCAAGGAGACTGGGTTTGCAGTTTTCACCAAGGAGATTGGGTTTGCCAGAAACTCTCAATTTCCATTGGTAGGCACAAAGATGAATGACAAGAGTGAGCGAGAGTAGCCAAAAGCTCCAGGAAGTCAATTAAGAGATGTCTGTACAGCTTGTTGATGATGTCCTTTTTGAAAGAGCTTCAAGAGACACAATGTTGGCTCTTCAAAGAGCAATGACAGGTAACTTAATGTAAGAAACAAAAGTAAAAAATAACAAAATGGTTTGATTTAAACAGGTGTGTCTTTCCTGTAGCAACTGCTGGACAATGGAGTCCTGTTAAGGATCTAAAAGTTAACGTTTAATGTGAAGTTGTTAAATCTCGCCATTTATTCTCACTGATGGGTTCGGAGTCGATCCTCTGCTCCGACACGGCCGTTGGCAAAGCTCAAGGTTTGCCATTAGCTCGAGACCAAGCCCCTTATCCCATGATGCACTGCAATTACCTCAGATCTAGTTTGCCGTGGGACAGATCTTGGTGCTCCAGATAGTTCGGACCAATTTTATTGGATAGATTCGTCTATTTGCAAGTTTTAAAAACTTTTTCTTGACTTTCTTGTTAGGATAGTTTATATATATATATATATATATATATATATATATATATATATATTTCTGTATAGATTTAGACTTAGATTTAGATAAGTGCCCTGTGTTGGCTTTGTTTTTTCTATAGAACTGTTTCTAGTTAGCAGTTGGCCTTGTATTAAACTAAATTCTTAGTCAGTAGTTATTTAGATGGTTTCTTGAGTGTGTTTTTTTCCATTGTTTAAATTTGTCCGAATTTAAAAAGAGATTTCTGATGAGAAAGAGATCTGGCTTCAAAAAATGTCCAGATTATGGACAAAAAATGTCAGTCACTGACGGGCATGTTCAGTGTGTTTATTGTCTGGGGGCATTACACCTCCAAGACACTTGTAGCATCTGTCACTCCTTCTCTTCCAGGGTACTTTTAGAGAGGTGGAGGAAATTGTTGGATAGGGGTTTACTTCAGCACCCCTTCTCGGAAGCACTGGGTGACCAGGATGGTGCTACTAAATCCTCTAAGTCATCCAAGTCTTCAGGTGACTCCAAGTTATCGAAAAAGGCTAAAAAAATGGAGGGTGTAGGGTCATCGGTTCCACTGCCCTTGGAACCAAGTGTCCCTTCTGTTCGGAGCCAGCTCACAGCTTTGGAGCCAGTTTCTGAGATTCCTTCATTTCCTCAGCTCCAATCAGCACCCTGGGTGCACTCCTCGAAGTCTTCTGTCAGCCTCTCCGATCTGGATATGGACCAGTTGGCGCAGAAGCTTTTACGGGCACCAGGCCTTGCCAAATTGTTGTCAGCTCCGACGCCTTTGTCGGAACCGAAGACCATTAACCCAGACTTGACTGCTCCTCCTCTGAGCCATATTGGACTTTCGGAGCCGGAGGAGGCCGACCTTATGGTTGTTGAGCCAGTGGAGCCGAGACCTGCTCCGGTATTATCAGTTCCATCTACTTGGATGTCCTCGGTGCTGACCGGGGACTCTAGGAGCTGACACTCTCCTGTCGGATCCGGAGAGGATAGTCATACCGATTTATTGGAGCCGACTCTTCCTCTTGGGGCTTTGGCTTGGATGAGCTCGGCTCCTACCTCGGGCTCGGAGCCCATGTCCTCGGTGCGGGAGGATCAGACTATCCCTTTGGATCTGTCTATTCCTTCTCATCGGAGCCATGGTGCGTTCGATGCCATGAGGAGAGTACTGTCTCCAAGGACATCATAAGTATCTGGTCGGGCTTCCTCCTCCCCTCAAGCACCTGTGTCCGCTCCTGCTTCTACCGATCAACCCAAGCGTAGAGACCCTGAGCCTCAAGTAGCCCCACAGGGCACCCCTTGCTCTTCTGAGACCTCCCCAGAAGCCCCCACTGAGGAGGTACCCAGGAAGAGACTGTGCAAGAGGAGGCACTTGGACTCCCCACAGGAGTCTTTGACATCTGACACTGACTTGGATGAGTCAGAAGGGTCCCCTCGATCCTCCTCTGAGGATATCTCCTTTGCGGAGATATTAGAGAGCCTTAATCAGAGGTGTGGTTGGCAGTCCAAAAGCCCTACTGAAGATGAGTCAGTGCTCTTGAAGGCTTTCGGGTCTCAACCTTCCACCTCTTGGGTGTCCTTCGCCTTATGATGATCTCATGGAGCTGATCTCTCTTAAGGCGTGGGAGTCTCCGGAGGTCATGGAACCTGTCCCTCGGAAGCCAAATAAGTTCATCTCTGCCCCTGTGAACAAAGCTTTTTTGACTAAGGGAGTGCCTGTTGATGCCATGGTGGTGGCGACAGCCACCAAAAAGGAAACATCTGAGACGTCCTCATCTATCCATCCTCCTAACAGAGATTCCAGGATCATGGATAGATATGGGAAAAGCATGTTTAGTTCAGCGATTTTCCCTTAGATCACTGAACTATTTAACCCATTTTACAAGACTACAAAGAGATCTCCTGAAAGAGCTAGGAGATATTCTCCAGGGTACGGTAGCTGCAAGGGTTGCTGACAAAGTTAACACCCAGCTCGCTACCCTAAACTCGATTGTGAACTTGTCCATGCGCCTCATATCTTATGCAGCTGATGATTTGAGTAGAGTCGCTAGTTCAGGCATTGCTCTACGTAGACAATCCTGGATGCGTCTCTGTTCCTTTGCGGAGCCTTTCAAGTCTTCCTTTATCAACACCCCATTTGATGGCTTATCCCAGTTTGGGCCCCAGGTAAAGGAAACTCTAACCAGGTGTGAGCAGGAAGGCAAGACTCTATCTGCCATCGGAGTCTGGTTTTCTATTCCTACTCGGCTGTATCCCAACGGCCCTAAGTGCGGAAAGATGTGGTTCCAAAAAGCACAGGGAGCCTTTCAGGGCACACGTGGCAAAACCCCCTCTACAGGCAGAGGAGGGGATTATAATGGAAGATGTGGCCTGCGCGGCAGGGGGGTGGTCCACAACAGCAGGGTGACAGAGGCCAGTTCTCTAGTCAGCCCTACCAGAGCTCCTGAAAGGTGACCTGGCTGTCCAGCTTTGGAGGCAGTCGGGGGTCGCTTATCTTTATACCCAGAAGCCTGGCTAAGCATAACATCCGATACCTGGGTACAAAGCATCATTTCCAGAGGGTATTTCATACCGTTCTCTTCCCCTCCCACTCCTGTCAACAGAATCCCGAATGTTCCACCCAGTCTCAGGGAACAAGCAACTATAGAGGTCCGCAAGCTGCTAGAAAAAGAGTCATCCAACCAGTCCCAGCAGACCAAACAGGATTCGGAACTTACTCAAGATTCTTTTTGGTTCCAAAGAAAACAGGGGACTGGAGACCTATCTTGGACCTCAGCAGACTCAACCAATTTGTAAAAAAAGAGAAGTATCGAATGGTCACGCTTCAGGCCATTCTTTCCTTTCTAGGGAAAGGCGATTGGATGTGCTCCATCAATCTCAAGGACGCGTACTACCACATAAAGATGGACAGACACTCCAGAGATCACCTGCGTTTCCAGCTGAGAGCCAATCACTACCAGTTTCGAGCCCTGCCCTTTGGTCTCACTACAGCCCCCAGAGTGTTCACCAAATGCATGGCAGTGGTCATGGCTCACCTGAGGTGTCTAGGATTCCAGGTGTTTCCATATCTAGACGATTGGCTCCTTACCGCCACCACCAGGCATTAATTGATTCATCAACAGAATCTACTCTGACACCACTTAGGCATTACAGTCAACTTTGAAAAGTCTGCCTTGTCGCCATTGCAGTGTACCATCTTTATAGGAGCTGAGTTAGATACCTCAACCACCACTCTACGTCTTCCAGTCAAAAGGGTCTCACTTCTTCGCCAACACATCAACTCGTTGGTGTCGAAGAACAGAGCTACAGCTGCAGAGGTCTTGAAGGTACTAGGTTTGATGGCAGCAGCAATTCTAGCCATTCCACTCGCAAGGATGCATATGCGAATTCTTCAATGGCTTCTGTTTGCCTAATGGTCTTACCAGAAATTGCCAATGAACCATATGATTCTCATCACAAACTCTTGCAAGAGGGACCTTCGGTGGTGGTTGAAGTCTCTTCATGTCACAGTAAGATGACCCTTTGTGACCTCCCCCCCCCAGTAGCCACTGTGACCACGGATGCTTCCCTGATAGGGTGGGGGGGCATTTTCAGGGAAAGACTGCCCAAGGCACATGGACGAATCAAGAGTCACATCTGCATATCAGTGTTCTGGAGTTGAGAGCAGTACTTCTGGCGTTGCAGTACTTTCAGGACTCTCTTCCTCTAGGGACAATTGCGATTCAGACAGACAACATGTCAGTGGTCTGGTACTTGAACAAACAGGGCGGAACCAAGTCTTACCCCCTTTGTTTTGAAGCCCTCAGAGTATGGCAATGGGCTGTGTCATCCCAGCATTTTCTGTTAGCAACGCACATCCTGGGAAAATCCAACGTGATAGCGGACAAGCTGAGCAGGGCAATCCTGTTGCCTCAAGAGTGGTCTCTCAACCAACATGTTGCAGACATGGTTTTCCGCAAATGGGGCCAGCTTTGCTGCAACCTCTTTGCCAGTCACATCAATACCAAATACAGAAGCTACTTTTCCCTAATACCACCTCCAGGACATCCCCCGAGAGACGCACTCGTACTATTGGCCTCCGGGTCTCCTATATGCATTCCATGCAATTCCATTGATACCCAGGTTTTTACAGAAAGCAAAGTCACTGGGAAGGACTGTTATCCTTATAGCCCCTCATTGGCCTCGACAGATTTGGTTCCCTTTTCTTCACTATCATCTGCTGGAGGATCCATGGATCCTGGACCCAGTTCCAGACCTCCTGACACACCCGTCAGGAGACCTCCATCCTTCACTGCAGTCTCTAAAGCTGACTGCTTGGCTGATCTGGCTGATCCACTTCCCCAAATAGCCAGGCTTCATTCACTCTCAGATGTCACAAGACAAATTCTATTGTCTTTTCATAAGCCATCCACTAGAAAACGATATCGCAGTAAGTGGAAAATGTTCTCCATTTGGGACAGTATACAAAAAATTTACCCTTTCCAAGCACCTTTATCGTCCATTTTAGAGTTTTTGGCAATGATTTTTAAAGAAGGAGCAGCAGCTGCCACAGTTCGGGTTCAGTTAGCCGCCATATCTAATTTCCACAAACCAAGAAAAAAAAAAAGCACTGTAAGCAGTCAATAACACAGAATCCAACAAGCTAGTGCAAGGATTTAATAAACTGAAGCGCTTTTCATTGCTACCATAAGCAAACTTCCTCAGAAAACCATTTTTAATTTTAAAAGCACATTTAAATAATCACAATTAGTACTTATTAGGCCAATCACCACTCACAGTGTATTAACCACTCACTTAGTCTCTCTTAAAGACATCTAGCCCACTTAAAATTAATATATATGTGTATGTGTAACACTAATACATTGACACTAGTTTAAACTATTATCATCATAGCCCAATAGACTACTAAACCATATTGTCAAAGATGGTACAATCAAAGTTAACAATTCAAACTGTCATGCTCATATACTAGTAAAAATGTATTAAATACAGTGTAATAAACAAATAAACTTGATACAGTGTACTGATATGTTACACACTATACTTCGCCCTACGCAAAAATAAATAAATATATAGTACAGTAATTAAATAGTACTCAAAAAATGCTGAAAATAATATTTAAGTATTTAAATACCAATAGTACCTATTATAAAAAAGTATGTTTGTGTTATTGACTGCTTACAGTGTCTTTTTTTTCTTGGTTCATGGGTGTTAGCATTTCAGTTTTTGTTTGTTTGATATCTAATTTCCAGCTTGGACTGGATAGGTTAAATATTATGGCTCATAAGTTATCTAATGTTTTTCTCAAAGGTGTTTTTGACATGAGGCCTCCTGTCAAAACCTCTTATTCTCCCTGGAATTTGAATTTTATGCTATCTCAAATACCCCTCCCCCCTTTCAAACCAGCATCATCTTGTGATCTCAAATTTTTGTCCTGGAAAACTATTTTTCTAGTGGCCATTACTTTTGCCCGCAGAGTGTCAGAACTTCAAGCATTATCTATCAGACCTCCTTATATGATTTTCCATACTGATAGAGTATCTCTCAGAACAAACCCCTCCTTTTTGCCTAAAGTCTGTTCTGAGTCTAATTTCAATCAGGTCATTGAGTTGCCAGTCTTTTTTCCCCAACCATTCCAACAAATTAGAATACATGCTGCACAAACTTGACATGCACAAACAGCTCAAATTTTATCTTGATAGAACTAAGGATATTAGGAAATCAGATCAACTTTTCGTATCCTTTTCGGAGGCCAGAAAAGGTAGATCAGTGGCTAAAACAACCCTTTCAAAATGGTTATTGGATTGTATCTCATTTGTTCATGTAACTGCTAACCTACATTTGCCACACAAAGTAAAGGCTCATTCAACCAGAGCCATTTCTACGTCTTCTGCTTTTCAAGCCAAATTGCCCCTTGATAACATTTGTGCTGCAGCCACTTGGTCTAAGCCTCATACTTTTATCACTCATTACAAAGTGGATAAGGCTTCCAGGGACAGGTCTTCTTTTGGTTCTACGGTCCTGAATAATGTACTCCCGTGAGCCACCCAGGATTGCAGGTGCTAGGAATGCTACCCATCAGTGAGAATAAATGGTGAGATTTAACAACTTCACATAAAGAAGTTATGTACTCACCATAACAAGGTTACCATACGTCCGGGTTTCCCCGGACACGTCCTCTTTTTTTGGGCTCCTGTCCGGGCGGTTTTTGAAAATTCTGCGATTTGTCCAGGTTTTAAAACCCGGGCAAATCGCAGAATTTTCAAAAAACAGACATCTCTATTTCGGAGTCTTTCCTCCGCTTTTTTTTTTTTTTTTTTTGATTGGCTCATATACTGGTATACGAGCCAATCAAAAAACAGAGCTCTGTTCAATGCAGAACTGGCTTGATGTTCCGCATTGAACAGAAGAGGGTCCGCTGTGCGCGTTTTTGATTGGCTCGTATACCGGTATACAAGCCAATCAAAAAGCGGAGCTCTGTTCAGTGCGGAACAGCTTGATGTTCTGCATTGAACAGAAGAGGGTCTGCTGTGCGTGTTTTTGATGGGCTCGTATATCAGTATATGAGCCTATCAAAAAGCGCAGCTCTCTTCAGTGCAGAACTGCTTGATGTTGCGTATTTAACAGAAGAGGGTCCGCTGTGCAAGGTTTCAATTGGCTCATATACCGATATACGAGCCAATCAAAAAGCAGAGCTCTGTTCATTGCGTAACTGCTTGATGTTCCGCATTGAACAGAAGGGGGTCCGCTGTGCATGATTTTGATTGGCTTGTATACCGACATACGGGCCAATCAAAAATCCCCAAACACGGACTTTTTTTTTTTGCTCTTCAACCTAAGAAGGGGGGGGTCTTTAGCTTTAGTCCTACAAGAATAAAGACCTTTTTTTTTTTTTTTGCACTTCATTGGCAGCACATATTTTTCGTCCTCTTTTACACACAAACAAATATGGTAACCATTACCATAACGTTCCATGTGAGTTGTTTATCTCGCCTTTATTCTCACGTCTTTCCCTCCATCCCCCTCCCAGCTGACAGTTGACCTAGAGGCTAGTATCCTCCTGGTTGTTCAACACTTCTTCTTCCTTCTTGGGGAGTGCACCCCTTACAGAGTTATATATACACGCAGCAAACAAGATCTGAGGTAATTCCAGCAGCGCATCAAGGGATAAGGGGATTGGTCTCGAGCTACTGGCAAACCTTGAGCTTTGCTAACGGCCGTGTCGGAGCTGAGGCTCGGCTCTGAACCCATCAGTGAGAATAAAGGCGAGATAAACAACTCACATGGAACTTTATGGTGAGTACATAACTTCTTCTTTTCTTTATTTTACTGTAGTATTATTATTATTATTATTATTATTTTCTTTTCTTGAATATTAGCCAGAGAAATGTCTAAAGAGCTAGTTAAAATGCAAGAGTAATCTGATGGTATGCAAGTTTTTTTTTTCTTCTATGCATGGGAGGGAAAATAGGAAAAATAATGCTGAAACCAACAATAATTTATTTTTTGTCGTTATGAGCAAAACATACACACAGGCAATGGTTAACCTGTGTTGTATGTTAACATGTGTGTGAGCATTCATCAGTTTGGAGCAGTTGCTGCAATTCTGAAAATGTATATTTAGTTTTGAGAATGTATTGTGTGTTTTGTTTGTGTTTGGTTTTGGAGTTTACATTGAAACATTTTGTTTGGAAAAATGTAACAAAGTTAAAACAAGTTACCTTCCTAAAACTTTATAGAGCCACCCCATAATATGTCAAAGTAAGATGTAAAAAAGAAATGCATATGGAAAGTGTCCGTTACAATGAAAAATATTTGTACTTATTAGAATGGCTGTATTAAAATTTTTGACAAAATGTTAATGGCCTTACATAAAGAAAAGTAGGATACAAATGTGCCAATGCTATAGGAAATGCTTCTAGATGGAAATTAACATGATAATTTGGTAAAGAAAGAATTCCATTGAGGATATTATGTAAAATACCAGGGACACAGAAAAACAGGACTAATATTATTGATAATGCAAGGGATGCCAGTAGTGGTAGAGGAAGGGGGGGGAAACATAATTATGGAAGATTTGCCCTGACATGAAGTTATTTGATAAGAAAGAGGATTTCTTTGACATGCAGTTAAATTCCCCTTAAAAGAATTGTTGTAGATCTCTGAGAGATTTTTAGAAGTAATATGTTTTGGGTAAGTCATTTTATTTATAGGAGGTGATTTGAACATAGTCAATACTAATGAGGACATATCAGTGCAGGCTAGAAGGGAGAGTTTAAGTAGTGATGGAATTTTTTTAAAGAAATACATGAAAATTTAATTTAACAGAAAACCAGATAGATTTCACATAGTATATATAGTAAATGATAACTGTCTTATACCCCTATAATGAGGAGATTAAGTTTGCAGAGAAGCAAACTAAAAGAGAGACATTGGCATTTTTCAACCTATTTATTGAAAAGAAAAAAGTAAGGGCTGAGTAATAGTCTTTAATGTCTTTTAGGAAAGATATAAACTACTTCAGCTGGGATAGCTTTTGCCTGGATGAAGGTGAAATTGCAATTTAAACTATGGTAGAAATAAGGAAAAAAGAGATATGGGAACATAGAAATAATTTTAAAAAGGGCTGGCAAGGGTCAACTTACTACAAAATACAAAATAAAGGGAAATTTAAGAAGGAAGAAGCGTAATAGATGCAGGTGCCTAACAAAAAATAAAGGAACACTTGGATAACATCCATGAGTACAAAAGTATTGCAGTTAAATCATTTTATTTAAACAGCATTTCTAGAGCACAGAAACTGTTATCCAAAAATGCCTCATTAACAGAAAGTAGAAGATCAGTAGTCAAACTCAGAGATCCTAGGACAAGGATAAAAATGTGAGACTCCGAGGAGATATTAGAGATATTTACGGGGATCTTATGAACATTTATATAAAGCAGAGGACCCGGGAAATCAAGATAGGAAGCAATTGGAAATACTCATGGAATAATATAATTATGCTAGCAGAAGGAGAGGAGGCTAAACTGAAAAAAATAAAAAAATATGTAATGTATAAATAATCAGGAGGAAAATCTCCGGAATTGATGGCATCCCAATAGAAATGGTGAAGTTAGGATTTAAGAAATTATTATTAATTATTATTAACTGTTACGGATTTGAAACATGTTGTTCAATGATGTCTTCAGTGGGTGAGAAGTACCTGCATCTTAGAAAAAGGTAGTGGTGGCAGTATTAGCAAAAGAGGAAGAGGACCCACCAGCCCTTACATCATGCATTCAGTTTCAGTCTTCAATGATAATACAGTTTTGTTGGCTATACTGGCTAAACAAATGGTGAATACCTTACCAAAATGGATAGACCTGGATCAATTAGTTTTATGTATAAGTGAGACAGGCATTTGACAATGTTAATAAAACACTGATGATACCGAAGGAATTGGAATACAAAAACATACACTACTGTGGATGCAAAAAAAAAGCATTCAATGGGATTGTTGAGACTTCATAAGCAGGTCAATAACAGGATTTGCATTCCCAAATAAAATAATGGCACTAGTAGAGAAAGCACATGAAAGTTCAGAAGCATGAATAAAGGTGGGAGGAGCCCTTTTTAACAAAATGGGTTTTAGCAGATCAACTAGATAGAGAAGCCCACTTCCACTATTGCTGTTTGCACCGTATTTTAATCAGTTGGTTAGAAAATAAGATGTTCACAAATTCTGGGTTACAATTGCCATGGCTACCAAGAAATGTTGGCATCGCTTGTAGATGATATTATTCTGAATTTGACAAATCCTGAAGAAGATGCTCTTATCTTATTAAATATTCTGGGATAATTTCAAGCCTTATCAGGATGTACAATAAATGAAGATAAGACAAAGGCATTAGCTATATGCTATGTGCCTACACTTGAGTTAGTTCAGCAGTATCCATGCTAATGGGGATATGAAAAAATGGAGTAGTTAAGCACATTGGTTAAAGATGAACCAGTTTGGCAGCTACATGGGAGGAAATTAACAGGAAGATCATTTAAAGAGAGAGAGATGCCAAGACTATGATTATGAATATGGGTAGTAAGATACAGGCAGTGAAAATATTTTTAGTTCCTCTGGTACTATATACAGGCTAAGCGTATTTCTGCTAGCCTGAACAGGGAATGTTCATCATAATGATCACTGCTGCAGCAGTCTTAGCTATATGGGTTATACTCTGCTAAGGAGGTAATAGCCGGCCAGCTTCTGAAGCTTCTGGACACCTTCTATACACTCAAACCATTAGGCAGCTTGAGGCAAACTGCCTAAAAACACAGGTTTGAGCACCAAGCCCCTGAGCTGAAGAGAGCACTCCTTTCTGGGCTTTCAAGGATCGAAGGTCAGCTTATGCTGTTATTTTGCTGGGCAGATAAGTTCCCTTTGAGGAAGAACTTCCATATTTAAAAATTATTGTTTTAATGTACTTTTCTGCTTAGGAAAGTTGTTTGTAATCTAAGCATTTGTGTTTTAATGGACTGTCACGAGACTTAACTGTACTTTGAAATGGGACTACACTTTTTTCCTGTCACTTTAAAAGTAGTTAAAATATTTTTTTGAGTGGAGAAATTGTGTTTCACTTTTTGGGACTGGCAAAGTGTATTAAAGTGCTTTTTACTGTGTTTTTGTGGGAAAAAGTAACTTTTAACAACTTTACATTTTTTACTGGCCTGCTTGTTTTCCCCATGAAAGATGCACCATTTTTTGGAACAAACTACTGGCCCCATGGTTGGTCCTTTTTCCAGATGGAAAAAGAAAAAGGTTAGCAAACAGCCTGTACACCACAACAGGCTAGCAGTTTGCCTCACCGTAGGTGGGTGACTGCTGTGGCCAAAGCTGGTTCCTTAGACCACTCATCTTTTACCCCGGATCCCTCTAGTGTAGCACATATAGCTACTATGGACTGGAGTAGCTGCATCTTCTGTGGCTTTTGGGGTCCCCTCAGTGGGCAAGGGAGAGCCACTCTTATCTGTCCTGGGAGAGGGAATTGGGTAGGCCTCCCAGTTTAGTCAGAATGTTGTGCCCATCCCTGAGGAAGCTGTTCCTGTTGCCATTAACAATACAATTGACCCCATTTTCCTGTCAAAAAGAAACAGATGACTAAACATGTATTTATTCCTCCTCAAAGTTCACTAGACAGAAGTAGTTTAATAGATTTGATTCAATATATAATTCAGGCAGTTGATCCTTCTTATAAGGTGGTTTCTGATAAAAGAAAGATGAATCCTTCTTTTCTTGAAGAGATTCAAGATTCTGAATTGGGACAGATGCAGGGGTTTCTCCAAAGATTTTCTATTCAAACTCAGAGAGCACAGTATCTGATTCTGCCTGTGTGTGTGTGTGTGGGGGGGGGGGGGTTCTCTCTCTCTCTCTCTCTCTCTCTCTCTCTCAGACTATTTTCAGAATGTGCCAGTGTTTTCAGTAGGAGAGCACTGAGGTTTCTCATTCCCTCAGAAAGTACTATGAGCTGTTAGAGATGACATTTCCAGAACCTTCACCCATTCCTCCAGTGCTGTCAGCCTTGGTGAATGTGTGTGTCACTGCCTGACAGTCTGCCTGCTGCCCTTAAAAAAGCAGACAGATTGTATAAAGTTCCTCAGTCTTTTAAGTTTTTATACACTCATCCCAAACCTACACAGCAGCTATAGTTTGTTAATTCTGGTGCTAAACATTTAGTTATGTCCAATCCTACTCTTTCTGACAAGACCGGGAAATAATTGATAAGTATGGAAACAAATGTATGCTTCTGCAACTATGATTTTCAGAATTTTGAATTGTCAGTCTCATATATTAAACGTTTATTCAGAGTAATTGTGAAAGTACAAAGAATGTTTTGTCTGCAGTTTCCTCTTATGAGAAAAAAAGTCTATGTCAGTGCTACAAGTGGTAGCAGACTTGCCTTTGGGTGTACAAAGCTGTGGGTTCTGTTCTAACACCAGGTAGATTGATTACTGACACTGCAGTGCAGCATAAAGGGGGTGCTGTTTTTTCAGATGATATGTTTAAACTGAGGGCATATCTGCTTGAGCTGGTAATAGCACAGGTGAAAAGATCCTACAGCACCTGTTAAAAATTTTTTACCACAGCATAAAAACATTATTCAAATATTGACATATTTACAGGCACATATATACACATTTCAATTTTTGTAACTATTTATAATTTTTCTTATAACATCCTTATTGTTATTCTTCCATAATTGACTCCCCTACTCCTCCTTCCACAACCATAATCTAATGTTTTGCAATATATCTTCCAGAATCCATTTCCCATTAAAGAAAATTGCATTTAATCTTTCGTTCCAAATAACCCATATTGCATTAAATAAATTCTTATAAATCTTTTTCACATATTCTTTTTTTGTTCGTATACTATCCATACATAATCATATTCATATCTGTATTATTTCATTAGTTTATTTAGTTAAGTAGGTAGATGGACGAGTGTTTTTGTTCTAATTATGCCTTATTTATTAGAATATCAACACTCATCTGTCTACCTACTTAACTGAATAAACGACTTGAAACTTAAACAAAGCATCTTTATTCCTCCCGCACGGAGAGTAGCAGAGAAAGAGAGTCTCCTAGATCTTCTAGTTAAAATGATTTTATCTGGACTAATCCTTTGTACTCTGTTTCTTGTTAGTCCTGTCCCCCTCTAAGCAGTGGGTGGGATACCAGACTTCACTCAAGCCATCTGAAGTACCTCAGTTTTCTTTTTAAGTGTAGGGGAAATATTTTAAAATTTTCATTTTTTTTTATTTTTAATCTTTCTCCAGGTGAACTTTTTCTGGGTTTATGTACAAATAATCCTTGATCCTCAGAATCAGAATTTTCACTGGCTAGAACTTCAAAAAATATATATTAGTATCAATCTATTCTCCTGACCTTTCTTCCCACAAGCACTCTCTCTCTCGTCCCCTCATTTTTCCCCTCCATATTTTTTCTTCTGCTACCGTTTCTTCTTTACCTTGTTCACCTTCTCCCCTAGCCTCTTGTTCTCTTTCCTTGTGTATGTTTTCTTCCATTTCCCCTTCTTTTTCATTATTTACTGTTTGCTCTTGACAATCCATCCAAATGTGCCTGTTCCTTTACACAACCTGCATTCAGGCACACACCTTCTTGGAGTTATGCACTTTCTCCCCACACTGGTTACACTGTATCTTGTCACAATCCTTAATTAATCAGTAAAGCAGTCAGAAACCCCAGAGTAAGCAGGTCCAATTCAGCTACGATACAGTCCGACAAATGAATCAAAACAGTTAGGTAAAATACCAATAAACTGTTTAATAAATAAAAAGATGAGCTTTAAACACACAGCTTCTTCAGATCTATGACAATGTTCCTTAGAAAATGCAGAGCTTATATACCTTCTGTCATTAATTAGCAGTGATTACACTTCTGTTCTTAAAGAAATATCCCTGTTTTGACATTAAAATTCAAAGCTCATGCAGAATTTAAGTATATGTGCTGCAATAAAATACATTTCAACATACATTTCAGTGCTTATAATGCAGACAAAAGATGTAGTTAAATGAAATATAATATTTAAGCTATGAATCTGTTTTCCTTTTGTTATAAAAACAGTAAATAATGGAAATTCTGAGTTTAGAACATCACAACATTGAGTTTGAAAATTCATATCAAAAGTTTATGTATAACAAGTAGCCACATATATGCCTGAACGTAAATCATAAGCATGAAAATATATAGACAAGAAAAAATATATATGTATATATATAAATATAATAGAAGATCATTAATACAATATCATTAAAAGTATGTATCAAAGAACTTAAAAAAACTTATAGAAAATCAGTCATGGTGCACTATATATAAGAATATTCAATATATGTGTACACATGCTGAAAAATGTATATGTGTTCATACCTAAAAAGATGCTCTAAACTATTGTACTCTGAGCATTACTCATGTTATAAAATTCATATTTAAACATCCACAAAAAACATAAAAATACATACATAGATATATACTCAAAAGCTCTTCAGCTAAAAACATAATACAATGTGCCCATCTCTTTATATAAAAATATATACCTCTCTCTACATAGGAATATATATATATAAAAATATATGAATATATATGTATAAAAACTGTGTTCTATATTATATTCCTCCTTTGCCTCAATTTTGGTTTTAGGCTTGCTCTCTCATTGAGGCCTAGACCTTTATCAGCTTTCAAGAGAAGTATCCATTCATTTTCCCTGCCTTCTGTAAATGTGTGGATGTCACCACCCCTAGGGTTCGGATATATCACTTCAAGGGCTTTAAAACTGAATGTATGTGAGGTGTCTGTCATCAGTACATGCTTAGCTAAGGCATTATGTATTGAACCTTTCCTAATATGATAGACGTGTTCTCTTATTCGATCTCTGAAAGGTCGGTTGGTCTTTCCTACATAGAAAGAGTAACACATCTGGCATATAGCTAAGTAGACTATGTGCGGTGTCATACAATCCGCTTCAGCAGAGGTTATGAAAGTCTTTCTCAAGTCCGGGTGAGAGAAGTGTGAAGTACTATCTATATAACTGCAGAAGTTGCAGCGTCCACAAGGTCTAGTGTAGCCATCATTCTTTTCTGGTTGAATAGTATTAGTACAACAGAGCTTCCTCTTCAGATTCTTTTTATTTCTGTATAAAAATTTTGGATAGTTGCCCACTATTGCTTTTAGGTCATCATCAACTAACAATATGTCCCAGTGTTTATGCATTATCTCTCTAAGTTGAAAATTGTCTGCTGTGAACTGTGTGGTAAATTTAATGGACTGTGGTAGCACAATATTTAATCCCTGTTCAACTGGGGGCTCTTGTGGCCCAAAGTAGGGTAAGCCTCTAGTTAGCCTTAGATCTATTGCATCCTTCATGTGTCTACTAACCTCATTCCTGCTATAACCTCGTTGCATTAATCTATCATTAAGGTTAGATAGTTCAATCTCAAAACCGTGTTCCATAGGATTGAGTCTAGATGCCCTGATGGCCTGGCCTCTCATAATATTTCTAAACACGTGTGGGGGGTGCATACTTGATCTATATAATAAGTTGTTACTGTAGCAGTTTTTCCGAAATACCCCTGTATTGATGATGTTATTATCAAGCCTTTCAATGTACATATCAAGGAATTCTATCCTATACTGAGAGTGATTCTTTGTAAATTTAAGGCATGTAGTAAGATTATTCAGGGTTATAAAAAACAATTCTAATTCATCAACTGTGCCTTTCCATAGAATAAACAAATCATCGACGAAACGACGATAGAAAACAACATGTTTCATGAACAGGTCTACCTTAAACAGATATTGCTCCTCCCAATGAGCTAGGAACATGTTGGCGTAGCTATTGGCACAGGGTGTGCCCATAGCTACGCCATCTCTCTGTCTATATATGTGCTCGTTGAACATAAACAAGTTGTTCTCTAGTATTAATTCCAAAAAACAGGTAATCGAATCAATCTTAACTGTTGAATAATCTCCATGGTTACGCATATATTCAGTGACGTACATGACCCCCAAATCATTTGGGATCATTGTAAATAAGGATTCAATATCAAATGTTACAAAAATGTAGTCCATATTGACTGTTAAATCCTTAATACACGTATACAAATCAAGTAAAAACTGCCTGGAGTCCTTCAAAACCGTATTATTATTCAAAACATATCTCAAATGTTTTTCCACATATACAGATAAATGCTCCGTTACCCAATTGCGTTCTGACACTATAGGTCTCAGGGGAGGGTTCAAAAGATCTTTATGTATTTTCGGGAGGCCATTAATGGTAGGTATGATAGGGTGAGGGACTATCAAAAAATCATGTTTATCTTTATCAATCAAATGCCCCATATATATGTCCATGATGGTATTATGTACACATTTAATGGTGTTATCAACATCCTGCCTGCTAACCATAACGTAAGAATCGTCACATAGCATTGTGACCATACGTTCTTTATAGTCAGTCGCATCCATGACTACTATTTTCCCTCCCTTGTCAGCTGGTCTAATAGATATGTTGACATCACTTTGCAGTTTCTTCAAACTGAGTCTTTCACCATAGGTGAGATTATCATTCCTAAAACGTTGTTTATTGGATGCCCCATTTTCATAGTAGTCATATAGATCACCCTCTGTAAGCTTCATATATGCTTCTATTAAAGGGTGGTTAGTAGGTGTAAATTCACTCAAGTTCTTAAATCTAAAATTAGAGTCAGAAAAAATCTGAGTGTTATCTTTATGTATATATTTCAGCATTATATTTCTACAGAATAGTCTGACATCCATAATTGTGTCTACCATATTGCTCTTACTTCTGGGAATAAAATTCAGCCCTTTATTCAATAATCTCAAGTCATCTTCAGTCAAAATGGTATGTGACATATTATGCACTAGTGTTTGTCCACCCACATTGTCCTCAGTGTTTTCTGCGGAGTGTATTCCTCCGATAACTTTCTCTTCTGCCTCCCTCTGCTCACTGAGCGAGAGCGGAACTTGTTGTTTTCCGCTCTCACCGGTAGTGGAAAAACCAACTGATGGGGCATACTAGAGTTGATGGTTAAATTCGAGGCCATTTGTTTAGGCCTAACCACTGGTTCAACAGGACGTTTATATTCAGGCCCAACCTCTGTTGGTTTAATTATATCATTAGCTATCCTAACTTCTGGATATAAGTTGGTGTTGTTGTCAACAGTAGAGTGTACTATGTGTATAACATCAACAGAGTCATTACAGTTGTCATTATTCAAAACATTTACAGTTCCAGCATTACTATCAAGTATATCAGCTTGAATGGTTCGGGTTGCTTCCAAATGTACAACCCTTTCGTTGTCATTATTTAAACCATTTACAGTTGAAGAGTCCACTTGTGCTCTAGGACCAAAAGTATTGACTATGTTCCCATCATTTCTATTTATCGGTCTATCATGCACAGCTTCTCTTACAACACCATTCATATTTTCATTAGCTGTCCCATTTGTGGCTCTCGGATTAAACCTGGGCCACATAAAGACCTGGCCGTTTCTAAAGTCATTAGTGTCCCTAATGACTTTGTGCCGTTTCTGCTGATATAATTTCCTTTCAAATGCAGAAACACTATCTAACATATTATCAAATAGAGGACAAACAATGTCTGAAGGAAAGTCATTAAAAAGCTGGCGCTGTTTATTTTCAACTTCCACGGTTAAAACAGCTTCTTCGGGCTTAAAAAAGTCAATCAACAGTCTTAGGTACTTTTGACTCACCTCCATATTCAAGCGTTGCCATTGCGCCAAGAGTTCTGGATAGTCCCTGCCTTGGCTAGGCATTGTGAAAACACGCAAGCCCCTAGGTATAATATTGCGGTCCAAGCATAACTGAAAGTGCATCCGGACTGGAAGAGTATACGAAAGATATTCAAAGTCCTTAAAGTAAAGGATATCTGCCCCTACTCACAGAGTCCATAAAAAGTATGTAATAAATAGAGTTGCTTGCTCTGTTTGTAGGTAAAACGCTGGGGTAAGCAAAGTAAAAATTAATCAGTAAAGCAGTCAGAAACCCCAGAGTAAGCAGGTCCAATTCAGCTACGATACAGTCCGACAAATGAATGTTAGATAGTGTTTCTGCATTTGAAAGGAAATTATATCAGCAGAAACGGCACAAAGTCATTAGGGACACTAATGACTTTAGAAACGGCCAGGTCTTTATGTGGCCCAGGTTTAATCCGAGAGCCACAAATGGGACAGCTAATGAAAATATGAATGGTGTTGTAAGAGAAGCTGTGCATGATAGACCGATAAATAGAAATGATGGGAACATAGTCAATACTTTTGGTCCTAGAGCACAAGTGGACTCTTCAACTGTAAATGGTTTAAATAATGACAACGAAAGGGTTGTACATTTGGAAGCAACCCGAACCATTCAAGCTGATATACTTGATAGTAATGCTGGAACTGTAAATGTTTTGAATAATGACAACTGTAATGACTCTGTTGATGTTATACACATAGTACACACTACTGTTGACAACAACACCAACTTATATCCAGAAGTTAGGATAGCTAATGATATAATTAAACCAACAGAGGTTGGGCCTGAATATAAACGTCCTGTTGAACCAGTGGTTAGGCCTAAACAAATGGCCTCGAATTTAACCATCAACTCTAGTATGCCCCATCAGTTGGTTTTTCCACTACCGTGAGAGCGGAAAACAACAAGTTCCGCCTCGCCAGTGAGCAGAGGGAGGCAGAAGAGAAAGTTATCGGAGGAATACACTCCAGAAAACACTGAGGACAATGTGGGTGGACAAACACTAGTGCATAATATGTCACATACCATTTTGACTGAAGATGACTTGAGATTATTGAATAAAGGGCTGAATTTTATTCCCAGAAGTAAGAGCAATATGGTAGACACAATTATGGATGTCAGACTATTCTGTAGAAATATAATGCTGAAATATATACATAAAGATAACACTCAGATTTTTTCTGACTCTAATTTTAGATTTAAGAACTTGAGTGAATTTACACCTACTAACCACCCTTTAATAGAAGCATATATGAAGCTTACAGAGGGTGATCTATATGACTACTATGAAAATGGGGCATCCAATAAACAACGTTTTAGGAATGATAATCTCACTTTTGGTGAAAGACTCAGTTTGAAGAAACTGCAAAGTGATGTCAACATATCTATTAGACCAGCTGACAAGGGAGGGAAAATAGTAGTCATGGATGCGACTGACTATAAGAACGATGGTCACAATGCTATGTGACGATTCTTACGTTATGGTTAGCAGGCAGGATGTTGATAACACCATTAAATGTGTACATAATACCATCATGGACATATATATGGGGCATTTGATTGATAAAGATACACATGATTATTTGATAGTCCCTCACCCTATCATACCTACCATTAATGGCCTCGAAAATACATAAAGATCTTTTGAACCCTCCCCTGAGACCTATAGTGTCAGGACGCAATTGGGTAACGGAGCATTTATCTGTATATGTGGAAAAACATTTGAGATATGTTTTGAATAATAATAATACGGTTTTGAAGGACTCCAGGCAGTTTTACTTGATTTGTATACGTGTATTAAGGATTTAACAGTCAATATGGACTACATTTTTGTAACATTTGATATTCAATCCTTATTTACAATGATCCCAAATGATTTGGGGTCATGTACGCCACTGAATATATGCGTAACCATGGAGATTATTCAACAGTTAAGATTGATTTGATTACCTGTTTTTGGAATTAATACTAGAGAACAACTTGTTTATGTTCAACGAGCACATATATAGACAGAGATGGCGTAGCTATGGGCACACCCTGTGCCAATAGCTACGCCAACATGTTCCTAGCTCATTGGGAGGAGCAATATCTGTTTAAGGTAGACCTGTTCATGAAACATGTTGTTTTCTATCGTCGTTTACGATGATTTGTTTATTCTATGGAAAGGCACAGTTGATGAATTAGAATTGTTTTTTATAACCCTGAATAATCTTACTACATGCCTTAAATTTACAAAGAATCACTCTCAGTATAGGATAGAATTCCTTGATATGTACATTGAAAGGCTTGATAATAACATCATCAATACAGGGGTATTTCGGAAAAACTGCTATAGTAACAACTTATTATATAGATCAAGTATGCACCCCCCCACACGTGTTTAGAAATATTATGAGAGGCCAGGCCATCAGGGCATCTAGACTCAATCCTATGGAACACGGTTTTGAGATTGAACTATCTAACCTTAATGATAGATTAATGCAACGAGGTTATAGCAGGAATGAGGTTAGTAGACACATGAAGGATGCAATAGATCTAAGGCTAACTAGAGGCTTACCCTACTTTGGGCCACAAGAGCCCCCAGTTGAACAGGGATTAAATATTGTGTTACCACAGTCCACTAAATTTACCACACAGTTCACAGCAGACAATTTTCAACTTAGAGAGATAATGCATAAACACTGGGACATATTGTTAGTTGATGATGACCTAAAAGCAATAGTGGGCAACTATCCAAAATTTTTATACAGAAATAAAAAGAATCTGAAGAGGAAGCTCTGTTATACTAATACTATTCAACCAGAAAAGAATGATGGCTACACTAGACCTTGTGGACGCTGCAACTTCTGCAGTTATATAGATAGTACTTCACACTTCTCTCACCCGGACTTGAGAAAGACTTTCATAACCTCTGCTGAAGCGGATTGTATGACACCGCACATAGTCTACTTAGCTATATGCCAGATGTGTTACTCTTTCTATGTAGGAAAGACCAACCGACCTTTCAGAGATCGAATAAGAGAACACGTATCATATTAGGAAAGGTTCAATACATAATGCCTTAGCTAAGCATGTACTGATGACAGACACCTCACATACATTCAGTTTTAAAGCCCTTGAAGTGATATATCCGAACCCTAGGGGTGGTGACATCCACACGTTTACAGAAGGCAGGGAAAATGAATGGATACTTCTCTTGAAAGCTGATAAAGGTCTAGGCCTCAATGAGAGAGCAAGCCTAAAACCGAAATTGAGGCAAAGGAGGAATATAAGATAGAACACAGTTTTTATACATATATATTCATATATTTTTATATATATATATTCCTATGTAGAGAGAGGTATATATTTTTATATAAAGAGATGGGCACATTGTATTATGTTTTTAGCTGAAGAGCTTTTGAGTATAGATCTATGTATGTATTTTTATGTTTTTTGTGGATGTTTAAATATGAATTTTATAACATGAGTAATGCTCAGAGTACAATAGTTTAGAGCATCTTTTTAGGTATGAACACATATACATTTTTCAGCATGTGTACACATATATTGAATATTCTTATATATAGTGCACCATGACTGATTTTCTATAAGTTTTTTATAAGTTCTTTGATACATACTTTTAATGATATTGTATTAATGATCTTCTATTATATTTATATATATATACATATATATTTTTTCTTGTCTATATATTTTCATGCTTATGATTTACGTTCAGGCATATATGTGGCTACTTGTTATACATAAACTTTTGATATGAATTTTCAAACTCAATGTTGTGATGTTCTAAACTCAGAATTTCCATTATTTACTGTTTTTATAACAAAAGGAAAACAGATTCATAGCTTAAATATTATATTTCATTTAACTACATCTTTTGTCTGCATTATAAGCACTGAAATGTATGTTGAAATGTATTTTATTGCAGCACATATACTTAAATTCTGCATGAGCTTTGAATTTTAATGTCAAACAGGGATATTTCTTTAAGAACAGAAGTGTAATCACTGCTAATTAATGACAGAAAGTATATAAGCTCTGCATTTTCTAAGGAACATTGTCATAGATCTGAAGAAGCTGTGTTTAAAGCTCATCTTTTTATTTATTAAACAGTTTATTGGTATTTTACCTAACTGTTTTGATTCATTTGTCGGACTGTATCGTAGCTGAATTGGACCTGCTTACTCTGGGGTTTCTGACTGCTTTACTGATTAATTTTTACTTTGCTTACCCCAGCGTTTTACCTACAAACAGAGCAAGCAACTCTATTTATTACAATTCTTAATTAAATGAGAAAAGTCCCCGTAAAAGAAACATTAGTTAGGCTGGCCAGCATATCCTAATGTCCCTCTATGACCATCCACAAAAATAACACTTGACAAGTGTTTCACCGTGTTTTTTTTTTTTCACATTTCAAAACAGCTTCCAGCCTCCACCCACCATTTCATAAATTTCTTTCATCTCTAACTTTCAGAATATTATAAAAAGTTTTATACAGACCCCACATGCTTTTTTAACAGTCATCTTCCAGTTCTTCTGTTCAGAACTGCATAGTAACATTGTTTTTAATATTTAAGTTACTAAGAAAATAAATAATTGTTCCACAGATAAATGTCCTTTTTGTTGCACAGTTCCAGAAATTTCATCGTCAATCTATCCATTTCTAATGTTAACTAAGTAAAGTCTCTGAACAAATATGTATAAAAGACAATTTCCTGAGCTTTAAAACCCAGAACCGTTACAAATTGTCCTATTCGTATCTTTTTCTTCTTATTCTCACAACTGATCTTTTTAAAAACAGTTTTACTTACAGTTTGTTGTTTCTTTTCTTTTTTGCCTGTTGTCATTGCTGAATATGTTTAGTTACTTTATTAAATTCTGCCACAAAACAAGATACTTTCTCTATAACCAAGATACCTTGTCTATAACCATTTGAAATGTCAGAACCTACTGGGGTGAGTCCCAAAATATGGAGACTGAATGGCTGAAAGAACGGATTTATATATACTAAATCCAAACTGCAGTCTCTATGAATATTCTCTTTTCTCCAAGGTATGGCAATCTCAGAGTTGGCATATACAAGTTTGGGGGTGTGGGGGAGGCTTACTCCCCATATAGGGGATGCAGGAGTGGTTTGCCCCCCTTGCATAAAGAATTTTTAAGGAGAAGAGAGATTTTCGAGATTAACTGTTCGCCTCTGTTTTCATCATTTTTTTTGGCTCATCAGCACTTGGCATTTTGACTGCTGACATTTCAGTACGGAGCTCACCTTCTTAGTTTGTTGCTGTTTTTCTCTTTTACTTTTCTATTACTACTGCATAAGTTTTAACTTCTGCATTCTCTGCTGCCACATCACCTGGTTCCTTTTCCACATAACTTTTTTCAGAAGTGCTGAGGATGGTAATCTGCCATTACACCCCATGAAAGAGCAGAACTGTCACCTGGATCACCCTGCTTAATTAGTTTTACAGAACATCATCTGCAAGCTGCCCTAACACCAGTTCTGTTATCTGCACCATTTCAACAGAATCATTTACTTCTTTCTCCATAGAACCAACTAAATGCAGCTTATTTGTAATGTCTACCACACACTAATCTTTGTTTACATTATGAAGCTCCATATGAAACAAATGTTTCTTCAAATTCTCACTTTCCACTTCCAAACGCTCCATAGATTTTCTGTTTCATGCTGTTGCTGCTTCCCTTTGCTGCTGTAGGAAATCTCTGGCACCATCTAGCAGCTCCAAAGGAGGCTACTAGCCTAGTATGACTAACCCGGTCAGCTAAGGATAAATAAAATAAATTGATAAATAAAATGATAAATAAAATAATTAAGGGTTTAATTTCTTTCATTTTTCAGGTCACATTTCGGTGTTTACAGTGTGTTACTTCTTCCAGGCCTATGGCCACTGGTACAGTTCTGTGGAAGATTGCCTGGCTGCATTTTTAGAACCTCCCATACGATGTGAAAAATAAGATTTTAAATTCCCCTTTGGATAAAGATTTAGTTTTGTTCCCTTTGCTGCAAAGGTGATCAAAAAGTGTGATGAGAAAGGTAAGCTTATACAGGGCATCTCTAAGGTTTTTCAGCCCTCCTTTTCCAAATGTTCTAAGGGATTCTGTAACCCCATCATAGAGGTTGTGGCAAGAAACAAAATAAACAGTCTCAGCAAAATGCTTGTAAATAGGCGTTTAATAAGAAATGACAAGTGGGTTTCAAACAGAATACAGGAACTCATCAAAGCCAGGGATAACCCAAAAAGTCATAATAGCTATTTAAGGGACCATGTTTCCCATTACCATCCTGTCAGCCCCTTTTCCTTCCAAAAAGTCTAAATCTCCACTTCTCTGTTTGTCCGCAGATGTATTCAGACAAATGGGTGCTGAAGATCATTCATCAAGGTTACAGATGACAGTGGGAGGAAATTCCTAATTTCCAGGGGATAATTCCTCATCCATCAAACCAGACCTCTTCTATTTCCCCCTGCCATTCAACACATGTTGTCTCATAGAGTGATAGCACCAATTCCTCCTTCCCAGCTTGAGAAAGGTTTTTAGTCAAAGATGTTTTTCGTGCAAAAAATGCTTGGAGATCAGTTCTGGATCTTTCTTTTCTAAACCAGTTTATGATCGTGCCCAAGTTCAAAATGCTGTCACTTCACAACCTGTTACCCTTTGCTCCTCATTTAATTTTCCTGGTAACAATAGATTTAAAAGATGCTTACAATGACATCCCTATTAATCCAGACTTAAGGTGTTTCTTAAGGTTTTGTGTGTCAGCATTACATTATCAGTTCTTCTCTGCCTTACTCTTTGGAGTATCCACTGTACCAAGAGTGTTCACAAAGCATCCATCTCCAGTTATGGTACATTGCACGCTACAGGATATTCACATTTTTCCATATTTAGGCAACTTGCATATCTTTGCAGAGTATTTTTCAAAGTGTCAGGAGTCTCTCACATAAGCTCACAAAAGGTCATTTTTGACTCCTTCACACAGGACTGTGTTCTTCTAGTGTCTTCTAGACACCTCAGTTCAAAGAACTTTTTTTCTACAGGAATAAGTAGATCTTTACCTAGATCTTTTTCTAGTGTTTCCCACTCAGACTTTGTTCACTACAAGGGAATACCTCAGGAATTCAGTTCTTGTGGCATCTGTGATTCTAATAATACCCCTGGCAAGATCCAAATGAGAAATATACAATGATATCTGAAGTCTGTTTGGTTCCAGCAACAACACCCAGTATCTTTTTCAAATCCCAGTCCTGGGAACTTGTCAGAAGAGAAATCACTTGGTGAAGACAGCTAAATCCAGCCACCCCCACCCCCCCCAGCTCCAAAGTAGTCAGTCATCACAAACACCTCAGACTTTGCTCGGGGAGCAGTTTCAGGAGGGCAAAAAGTGCAAGGTGTTTGGAACACTTGAGACAGATGCAACCACATAAATATAAGAGAGATGCTTGCTCTGATGAAGGCACTCAACTCTCTACATCACCTTTGCTCCTCTGGACCTGTTCTTGTTGTTACAGACAATACCACAGCCATGTGGTACATCATCAGGCAAGAGGGAACCACATTTTACCCCCTTTGCAGACTCGCTATGTTAGCTTGGAATATACCATCACAGCGCAATCTCACTTTGCATCCTGCATCCTGAGCAAAATTGTGTAGAAGACAAGCTGAGCAGGACAAAGGCAGATCCTCACAAATGGAAACTAGATCAGAAGGTCTGTCAATGTTTATTCCAGCTGTGGGGAGTTCCTGAAGTAGATCTGTTTGCCTTTACTCTGAACAATCAGCTGGCAAAATTCTGCTCTAGGACTCTATGCAAGAAGGCCTGGAAGTCAGATGTCTTTTCCTTTCCTTGGACAGAAATGTACCTCTTTGCTTTTTCATCCTTTCCATTGATGTCCATGGTACTGTTGAAGATTCAAAAGGAATACCTCAAGATCATTGTTGTGACTACCTTCTGTCCCAGGCAACCGTAGTCCTCACTTCTTTTGAAATTGGACAGTGACAATTACCACAAGTTTCCTCACGGGCTAGATCTACTCACACAAGAACAGGGGTGTTTGATGCACCCCAGCATCAGTCAAATTCAGTTGACTGCCTGGATGATAGGGTCTTGATTCCTTTTAGGCACCAGTTTACTGAGGATGTGCAGCAGGTATTAGTGGAGGTAAGAAAGCTTGGTACTAAAAATCTATATGAACAAATGGAAAAAGGTTTTCTAGTTGCTGCCATCAACATAACCAGCACCCATTCAGGGCTAGTTCTTCCCTGGTTTTATAATTGTGTGTTACTATAATATGGCCTTTCTTATTCTTCTATCAAGGTTCATTTATTGGGTATTTCAGCATGTCTGCCCATGAATCCTCCTCTTTCAGTGCAGTCTTATGTCAAAATGGTTTTGAAAGGGGTTTTGCACAAGAGACCTCCAAGTAAACCGGTGGTACCTCCATGATATCCTAATTTTGTGTTAGAGAAGCTAACACCTGCTCCATTTGAATAAACTAACATGGCTATTTTGAGGTTCTTAACATGGAAAACAGTTTTATTGATATTGTGACGTGTACAAGAAGCGTATTTCAGTTGCAAGCTCTTATGGTGATTCAAGCCTACCTCATTTTCCACAAGGACATGGTTTCTTTCAGAACAAATCCTTATTTTATGCCTAAAGTGGTATCTGAGTTTCCTTTAAGTAAAACTAACTCCCTTCCTGTTTTCTTTCCTGAACCTAAAAATGAGGGAGAATGGATACTCCATACCTTGGATGCCCACAGAAAACTCGAGTACTACTTGACAGAATTAAATCTTTGAGATCATTGGATCAATTGTTCATTTCTTGTGAAGGTAAGAAGAAAGGACAATCAGTGTCAAAACAGACTATTTCCAAATGTTTGCCTAAGGCTATTACCTTTTGTTATACTCACCATGACAAATCTGTTACAGGCAGGGTCAAGGCCTACTCTGCAGCGTCATTGGCTTCTTGATTTTTGGAAATGGTTGGATTCCAGAAGTATTCTAGAAGCTGCTGCTTGGTCCTCTGTACATACTTCACTGTAAGCTGAATTCCTTCTGTAGGTCTAGATCATGCTTTGCTAGGACCATTCTTTTGAGGCTCCTGGAGTCTTCTCCTTCCACCTCCCAAATTTGGTTAGCTATGGTAATCTACCCATATAGCTAAGGCTACTGCAACAGTGATCAATATGAAGAACATAGTACAGGTGTGTAAGTTGAACTTGCCATAACAGTAGATGTTTGAATGATCACTTCCATCCCCCTTGTGTCTGGTATGTTTTTTTAATGCCTGATCTTGGCCTTTTGGGCTCAGCCTCTTTCTGTCTGCTGGGAGAAAAGCTCTGAAGGGCTTTGCACCCAGACTTATCTTTTAGTCAGCTCAGCTCGAGCTGCTTGACAATTTGGGTGGGTGGAAGGTGCCCTGAAACTTTGGAAGCTGGTCAACTGTTATATCCTTGGCAGAATATAACCCATATAGCTAAGGCTACTGCAGCAGTGATCATTCAAACAAATACTGATCTGAGGTTGTTAATCTTCTTCCTATAAATCACTGACGGGTTTGGTTCCTAGCCCTCGAAACCGAGTCGGCCTTATACCAAGCTTGCGTGCACCAAAAACTCTCGAGCTAAGCTGTTACCCGCAATGCCCTTCACTCAGTTACCCTAGATCTTGTTTGCTGCACAGCCATATAGCAGTGTTTCACCGACCTCTCCAGCTAAGTGGTATCTTTTTCAAATTTTATAAGAATTTGTGAGTTCTTTCCTGTCAAATTACTATTTTTTCTCTATTTTCACACTCAGCTCTACCCACAGGTATCTCCTTTATCCTACCATTGTTTGTATTTACCCTTTTTACCCTTATGGTATTCCCTATTCCATTGCTGGTATTTCTCTCTCTCTCTAACATTTCTTCTACTTTAGTGTTGTGTGTGTTCCTATTGTTATGTCTGAAAAGAAAGGGACTACGGGGTTTAAACACTGCTCTTCTTACAGTGGTAAACTCCCGAACAGTGATCTACATGAGGAATGTATGTATTATTTGGGGGTTCCGCATTTATTGGTGAAACCTCTCTGTGACATTTGTGCCAGCTTCAGTCAGCGGACGCTGAATGAAAGACGAAACAACTTAATTCTCAAGGGCCTGCTACCTTCTCATTTTTTGGACGCTATTTCTGCATCAGAAGGCTCATCCCCTCCTTTTGTGGACAAAAAATGTCCTCATTCTGACCCCTCTTCACCAGCCAGTGATAGAGGCAAGACTCATAAGCACAAGGCCCATATGACTTCCACCGAGCATCAAATCGCCTCCTCCGTTCTGACCACCTCGGCTCCGAGTTTGGCTCCAGTGGTACAGACAGACGTTACCATGTTCGCCTCGTCGGCACCGCCCCCGGCACCAACTACAGCTCCCACTGCAACTTCAGTTCCGGCCAGTTTGCCTGTCTCTTCCTCAGCACCGACATCCCCATCTCCACTCCGTCTGTTCAGACAACATCTTCGGAGCCATTTTTGACCTCCACCCCAGCTGTGACTTAGGCTCTGAGCCCATTCTCGGCTCCGATTATTCCCCTGCTACTGGTTTCTAAACTGGAATCCTCTGTGCCATTTTCCAATCCACCACGGACCCAGTACTGCCAGTCTGTGGATCCATTTGCCGGACAAGCTTTCAGGCCCTTTTTGGACTGGCCAGATTCTCCCTCAGGGGCATCTGTAAGGTCCACCAGGAGCCTATCTGAATTGGATGTGGTACATCTGTTTGATCAGCTGCTGGCCACCAGGGGACATACAAATTTTCCTAGAGCCCAACCCACTTCGGGTTTTGGGTCCATTGCCCTAGCGACCCCTACATATTCTCCTCCCTTGGACCCCTTGGTTCCAAGGCTCATCTTTCCGACATCTACAAGAGGACCCCTTGTCTCGGTGCCAACAACGACCGTGTCTAAGGCTCCGAGCCCCTTTAGGTGTCAGTTCCGTCATGGTTGTGGCACCAGTTCCATCTTCGGGTCTGAGGGTGACTCCCATTCCAGTTTTGCTTGAGGCTCCGTCTGTGGGAGCGGACTGCATGGAGAGAGGTGTGACTCTGGTTCCGAAATTATCTTCTTTGGTTCCGGGCTCCCATTCGTCTTCAGGCGGGCCTGCTTTCTGGGTGATGAGAGGGTGCTTGCTTCGAGCAATCCTCCTACATCAGAACTTCCACCTGTTTCCTCTGAGCTGCAGCTATCAAAGTCCACCCCCCCAGGACTCTGAGAGCGCAAGACCCAGGAACCCCCTGTACAGGGTATTTCCCTTTCTGATGCTCCCACCTAAGAACCCACTCAGAAACTGTCGTGTAAGAGGATACACATGGACTCCCCAGAAGAGTCCCTCATGGATGATAGGGGCTACAATGATGGGGAAGAGTCCCCACGGTCACCCCCTTACGATGTCTCACTTGGAGACATCCTGGAAATCTTGAAGCAGAGGGGTGACTGGAAGCCCTCCAACCCTTTCTTGGCAGAATCCGTATTCCTGCAGGCCTTCCGCTCTCGACCCTCTACTTCTTGGGTGACCCCCCTGCCGATGAGTTAGTTAAACTCATCATGCAGCGGGCTTGGAGGAATCCCGACACCGTTGAAGCCATCCCCAGGAGATCAGACAAGATACTCTTCCCTCCAGAGGATCAACCCCGTTGGTCTAGAGGCTTACTAGTAGATGCTATGTTGGTGGCGGTGGCCACGAACAGGGACCTTGCGGAGGAAAGTCCTACTGTCCACCCACCCAACAGAAAGTCCCGGGTGGTGGACAGGTTAGGGAAGCGAGTTTTTGCTTCAGCAACCTTTGCTGTCAGGTCTCTGAACTTTTTGACACATTTTACGAGGCTCCAGAGAGAGCTCATCAGCGAGTTCTCTGGAACCCTTGCGGGTCACGTTTCGATTGCGGCACATGATAAAGTTGCTTCCCAACTTGCTACCGTAGAGTCAATTTCCAATTCGTCTATGAGGTTGCTGTCTCATGCAACTGAAGAGGCAGCTAGAGCTGCAGGTGAAGGTGTAGTTATGAGATGTCACGCCTGGATGTGCATTTGTGACCTCACGGACTCCTTCAAGTCTTCGTTTTTAAACACCCCTATAGAACCATCAGATCTCTTCAGTTCTAAGGTCAAGGACACATTAACCAAGTGCGAACAAGAAGGGAAGACCTTGTCTGCTGTGGGCCTACATTTTTCCAAACCTCAACGTTCCTTCTCCAGGAACCAGAGGAGTGGAAAGATGTGGCGCAAGAAGTCTCAAGGTCCTTTCCATGAGGCACATGGTGAGGAATCCCCCAGAGGCAGAGGGGGTTCCAATAATGGAAGATGCCCCTTTTGGGGCAGAGGGGGTCCCCAAAATCAGGACTCGAGAGATTCTTTCTCTGGTAGACCGTATCAGCGCTCCTGAAGCACTGCCCAATATCTTTCCTCTGGAAGCAGTCGGGCCTCATTTTTCTCTGCACCTAACTGCCTGGCTCTCTATTACAAACAATCAATGGGTGCAGAGAATAATTTCCAGAGGCTATCACATCCCCCTAATATCTTACCCAAGACCTCTGAAATCCCTTCCTGATGTTCCACCCAGTCATAGGGAGGAGGCAGCTTCCGAAATAAGAAAGCTATGTCAAAAACAAGTCATCCAACAGGTCCCCCCAGACCAGTGCAGATCTGGATTTTACTCAAGATTCTTTTTAGCACCAAAAAAGACCGGGGACTGGAAGCCCATTTTGGATCTAAGCCAGCTAAACAAATCAGTGGTTCAGACCAAGTTCCGCATGGTCACAATTCAATCCATCCTTCCTTTTTTTTCGGGAGGTTGTGTGGATGTGCTCTATAGACCTCCGGGATACATAGGTTCATAGGTAGTTACTAGGCTATCGGCCCTGGGGCCTATACAAGCCCAGCCAAAAAGGTACCCTGACTTTTGCCACCCAAGAAAATTATTTTCCTGTGCCACTGTCGAGCAGAGCCACAGAGGTGATCCCCGGGGTGAATTTCCTATTTCCCATCCAATCATCAAGATTTTTCTTGAAGAGTGCTAATCAGGAGCTTTGTTTGATACAGATAGATAGTTTATTCCAGAGTATGGGAAGCCCCTGGGACAGGAATCTATCCCCCCAGCATGTTCTGTTTATTGTGGTGATGAGGGTTAGGTCCCTAGAGTCTGTAGCTCGGAGGGATTGGGATTTCTTTAAGTGGAGCATGTCCAACAGCTCTGGGTTTGACATAGCTTTGTATGTTAGGCAGAGATCACCTCTGAATAGGCAATATGTGACGGAGTAAAGCTGGAGTTTTTTTAAACAGTCTGCGTAGGGCATCTGTTTGAGGCCGGTAATCCTCTTTGTGAGGTATTTCTGCGACCTTTCCAGTTGTTGTAGATGTCTTGTGAGGTACATACCAAAAGGGGCGTTGTACTCAATAATGGGTCCAATGAGTGATGAGTAGAGGGGAACAATGACCTCTTTTTTTCTGGATGAGAAACCTTTTGTGATTAGGTGTGCCACGTAGAAGGATTTCTTGACTACTGTGGTGATGTGATTATCAAAGGAGAGACTACTGTCCACCTGTGTCCCAAGGTCTCTTATCATACTTTCGGTGTTAAGTATACCACCGCCTGTGTTGTAGTTCATGGGTACAGAGTTTTTACCAAAGGAGATGACAATGCACTTTTTGGCATTGAGCTTGAGGCCATGGCTTTGACACCAGGCATCTGTCTCAGTGAGGCCCTTTTGTAGGATGTCCACATCGTTAGGAGTTTCAATTATGGCTCCTAGTTTGCAGTCATCTGCGAACTTCGTTAGCCAAAGACCTTCTGTGTTAGCCTGTACTTCAGAGAAGTAGATACCAAACAGGAGAGGACCCAGGACTGAACCATATGGTACTCCACCTGTCACTGGTCTGAAGTCGGATTTGGAGTCGACTACTTTCACAGTGTGGGTTCTGTCAGTGAGCCAGTTGGCAACCCATCTTGTGACATAGGGATTTATACCTAGTTTAGTGAGTTTATCTATAATTCCAGAGTGGGGGATGGTGTCGAAAGCCTTGGCAAGATCTAGATAGGCTGTGTGAACCACCTTACCCTTGTCTACGGCTTTGGTGACTGCTTCAAAAAAGTCTGTCAGGTTTAGGAAACATGATCTGCCTTTTACAAACCCGAACTGGGTGGGATCCAGAGTTTGGAGATTACCAATGTCTTTGTTTATAAGTTCCATGATGATATGTTCCATGGCCTTGCAGACCAGGCTCGTCAGGCTAATGGGGCGGTAGTTCCCAGGGTCCGTGGTGGCTCCTCCCTTGTGGAGTGGAATAACCATTGCGGTGCGCCATTCAGCAGGCACAAAGCCTGAGGTGAGGCTATGATTGAACATGGTACTTAGGTGGGGTGCCAGTTCATTCTGTAGTTCATGTAGAATGCAGCCTGGGATGTTGTCTGGTCCCATGGATGCTGTGTTCTTGGCTTTGGAGAGTGTGGTTTTTACCTGTGCAGCTGTGATTACAGGAACTTTGCATTCTTCCGGTATAGAGATGAGCTCTTTAGGGGGTGAGAGGGGGGTAAAGTTAGCACTGAACCTATCTGCCAGGATGTTGGCAATATCAGTTGGGTCTGTATATTTAGTGCCATTGTGCTGTAACTCAGAGCAGATCTGAGTGTTGCCATTAAGATTCTTGACATAGCTATAGAATGCTTTGTGGTTGTCTTTACAATCAGTGGCGATTTTGTTTTCGTAACTAGCTTTGGAGGATTTTATCAGGGATGGCAGTTTATTACTGAGGCTGACCAGGGAGCTCCTCCACTCGTGGGATTTTACTCTCCTTTGCAAGAGTTTTTTCCTTCTGTTGTACAATTTGTTTATGGCAGGGCACCACCAGATTGGCTTCCTTTTTTTTGGAGGATAGCATCTTGGTTCTGTTTGGGATAGCACGATCCATGCACTCATGTAAGTGCTTATAAAGTGCAATTGTGTAGGATTCAGTAGTCGTAACTGTATTGTCCATCTGCATGGATGTCGTGAACTTCACCACTTCTGTCTTAAGAAGCATGAAACTGGCTTTGGAGAAATTTTTCACCATGGTTTCCTTAATGGGGGGGGGGGGCAGGATGTGGATATCTAGGGTAACTGGCTTATGGTCGGATCGGACCAATGAGGCGTTGACTTCATGTGTGGAACACCGGTCACTCATGTTGGTAATGACTAGATATTGTTGCCCCTGGTGGGGTTGTGGATAAGTTGATCCAGGGCATTCGAGTTTATGAATTCCAGAAAGCGTTGACCGAAGGAGTTGGTACATGAGAAGTTTTCCCAGTTAATGGTGGGGTAGTTGAAATCGCCCATTATTAGGGTGTTTGGTTGAACCCTAATATTTTCCAGTACATCAAGAAAAGAGGAGTGGGAATCCTGGGGCATGGTGGGTGATCTGTAGCAAGCTACAATTTGGATTTCAGTTTTGCCCCGAGTTAGTTGCACTTGGATAACCTCGGCTGCATTATGCTGAGCAACTAGCCTGCAGGTGTGGATATCCTTAGTGAATATGGACACACCTCCGCCTTTGGTGTTTTGGTCCAGGTTACATGGCAGAAAAGTGTGGTATGAGTTATAGCCTGGTAGTGCAGGGGTGCTCTCTGGAACCTTGAACCAGGTCTCAGTCACTGCACAGATATCGATGTTCTCCATTTTAAGGAGTGCCTCGAGTGAGTGCATTTTGAGATTTAGACTTCTAGCATTGAGTAGCATCACCCTCAGTTTTTGCTTGCCTGTTCCTGTTACGGTGGTGAATTTGTCATTTGAACCTTGCCTAAAAAAAGGCACTATAGGGGTGGCAATAACCTTAGCCAGTATCCGGAATCCCTCTCTGGCAAAGCATTGTGGTCTGTCGACCATGTCATCCCAGGTAGACAGACACTGGATCCCTTTAGAATGGCACCAGAAGCTTAGCCAATTGTTGAAGTCAATCATTTTGTTCTTGTACTGCGGCATCATTCTGGGTGATGGCAGAATGCTACTCAGGGCTTAGGTCATACCTGCCTGGGATACAAGATCAGAGAGCTCTTCCATGTCTCTTTTCATGTTGTCCAGGGAGGTACGTCTCAGGTCATTCACACCAACATGGACAATGACAGAGTCATATTTGTACTTGTGGAGTGACCCGAGTGCGTGGGTTATGTGGCGGATCCTGGCACCCGACAGGCAGCTGACAGTAACCTTCTCCTTGTTTAGCCTGGTGAGTGGGACATCAGTGTGCCTGACTATAGAGTCACCTATAACTAGTGTGTTGGGTATGTTGTTTTGCCTTATTGGCTGTGGTTGAGTGGCACATTGAGTCTGTGGGCTATGTGTCATTTGGGTTGTGTTGGGGGGTGGAGGTTGCTTGCATTTCTGCTTTGGAGGTCTCTGTTGCTTGAGCAGATTATTATTGAGAGCCTCCGCAAATGTTTTTGTGTTTCTGTGTGTGGATTTTGGTGGTGTAGATTTGGTGAGACTATGTGATGAGTGTGGTGTGGTGCAAGTGTTACCTTCTCTTGACTGTCAAGTTCAGTCTTGATTGGAGAGAGCTTTACCTCCAGTTTGGCTAGATAAGTGCATCTCTCAAAGGTTGTAGTGTTGGGTGGTAGGAGGAGAGGGTTGTCTGTGTACATGAGGCAATTTCTACAGTGCCCCAAGATGCCCAGGTTCATCAGATAGACAGGAGAGAACACTGGGAACTGACCCTTGGACATGCCTGAATAAAAAAGCTATTTTCCTCTAGATATGTGAGGAAAGTGAGTACAAGAGCTGTTTTTCTCTAAGCAAGTGAGGAAAGTAAGTACCAAAACTGTTTTCCTCATATTACCACATCAAAATGGACAACACCTCCAGGAGTCTCCTTCACTTCCAGCTGGGAGCCAATCATTACCAATTCAGAGCCCTGCCATTTGATCTCTCGACGGCCCCAGAGTGTTCACGAAATGCCTAGCAGTGGTCACAGCTCATCTGAGACTTCAGGAATTCCAGGTGTTTTTGTATTTAGACGATTGGCTCCTCTCCACCTCTACTAAGTGCCTCCTGGTCAGGGCCCTTTGATACACTGTAATTCTAGCGGAGTCGCTGGGCATCACCATTCACTGGGAAAAATCCACCCTTCAGCCTCACAACAATTGGAATTTATAGTGGCAGTACTCAACTCTCAAACAAGTCTGGTCTCTCTTCCCTCTCACAGGCTTCAGAGATTAAGTGCACAAGTTCAAGTGATACTCTGTCAAAGAAAGGTGTCTCCAAGGGAAGTTCTTCAGGCTCTGGATTCTATGGCGGTGGCCATCCCAATTGTTCCCCTAGCCAGATTACATTTGAGACTGCTACAGTGGCTCCTTCTGTCCTAGTGGATATCCAGTCTTCATCCCCTGACCTCACGGATCCTCATCACCAACTCCTGCAAACAAGATCTCCTCTGGTGGATGAGTACAGACAACAATCTTTGGTGTTGCCCCTTCCAGACTCCCCAACCCAGTGCCGCGGTGACCACGGGTGCTTTCCTGATAGGGTGGGGGGGCCGTTTCCAGGGAAAGTCAGTCCAAGGCACGTGGTCCAGCATAGAGGTCAACTTGCATATCAATGTCCTGGAGTTAAGAACAGTGCTATTGGCGTTGCAAACATTCCATCCACTCCTTCTGTCAGGAATGATTGCTATCCAGTCGGACAACATGTCCGTTGTCTGGTACATAAACAGGGAGGGACCAAATCCTACCCGCCTTGTTGCAAAGCCATGAGAATCTGGCATTGGACGATAGCTTCCAACTGCTTTCTAATAGCAATGCATATCCTGGGGAGCTCCAACGTGATTGTGGACAGGCTCAGCAGATGCATCCTTCGTCTTCACAAGTGGTCTCTCAATCCGAGTACGACAGCAGAAATCTTTAGCCGTTGGGACCAACCTTGCTGTGACCTTTTCGCCTCCCCCTCGAACACAAAATGCAGCAGCTACTTTGCCCTCTCTCCCCCTCACGGGGAGTCACTGAGAGATGCTTTGACTTATGATTGGCCTGCGGGTCTCCTTTATGCTTATCCTCTGATACCTCTAATTCCTCTTTTTCTAAGGAGAGCTATTCGGTTGAGAAGCAAAGTGATCCTCATTGCCCTGTTCTGGCCTTGTCAAGTGTGGTTTTCCTTCCTCCGACCTCACCTGTTAGAAACTCTTTAGATCCTGGACTCTCGTCAGGACCTCATATCTCACCCACAAGGGCTGACCCCACTGAATCTTTCTACTCTCAAGCTGACGACTTGGCTCCTCCACTTCCATTAGTTGCCATTCAGGAAATCCTCTCCTCATCTGTCCATGATATTATCCTGGCCTCGCACAAACCATCCACCAGAAAACTTTACAAAGACAAATGGAAAAGATTCTCTATCTGATCACATGATCAGATGTTAAAGCCGTTTTCTACTCCCGTAGCTACTATTCTTCATTACCTTTCTGAGTTGTTTGACGATGGTGCATCGGCTTCCACCATTCGAGTCCATTTAGCAGCTATCTCTAACTTCCACAATGGTTTAGATGGAGTCCCGCTTATTTCCACCTGACTTTGCAAGGCCCTCCTCAAGGGAATTTTCCATAGCAGACCTCCTATCAGGCAACCGGTGGAGGCATGGAATCTCTCCCGGGTTCTCCAGTCTCTCTCTCTACCCCCTTTTGAACCTCTTGCAACATGTGATCAAAAATTACTGTCATGGAAATCCTTGTTTTTGGTGGCAGTCACTTCAGCCAGACAAATATCTGAGTTGCAAGCATTATACATTAGGAGTCCCTATCTAATCTTCCATAAGGACAGAGTATCACTTCGTACTAATCCATCCTTTCTCCCTAAGGTGGTTTCCGACTTTTCTGTTAACCAAAAATACAAGTTGACAATGCATATTTTAAAGAATGTTTAAAACTTAGACTTGTGCCTAAGGGTTTGCGCATGTGGCGCTTCCCCATAGGGCTGGTAGCTGGTTCATGCTTCCATAGAGATTTACTTAGCATGTTTGATAGACATGGCTTTGAGTACATGGAGCTAGTAATCAAACATAATGAGGTATTTCTGAAAGATTTAATAAAGGAAGCAACTGAGCTGGATAGGAGGATTGTGCAGGATGTAGCCCATGAGAACAACATTTTCGACTATAACAGAATACTTAAGACCATTGAACAAGAAATGGTCTCAGTTAAATCTAGGAAAATGAAGAAAATAGAGAGGGATAGGGCCCAATTCCATTCAAATACAGCCTACCCTCATCCCCCTCGGTCACAAGTTTAGAACACTGAGAATCATAATGATGGTGTTTCTGGGAATAATGAGGAACTTTTTTTAGATCAAGAAAACTTTCCCCCATTGAGGAGATCCGATAGACAGAAACAACCAGAATGTACAGAATCGAGGAACTTTTTCTGCAAACGGGAGTCGGGGGGGTCAAATGTATTATCAGAGGGGGGAGGGAGGGGGATATCGAGAATGGAATTAAGCTCTCATGAGCATATGTTGAAAAATTGTGTTATTTTAAAGAATTCTAGAAAAGATTTTAATGTATATAATTTTTCTTCATGTGATTTTGATGTGAATGATTGTGATTTATTTTCTAGATGTTTATCATTTGTCCCAGCCAAGAATTTTAATATTGCACAAACATTAGTTGACAATCAGACATTTTGTTAGGAAATTAAATCTAAATGTTTTGTTTAAATCTGTAGAATATGTAAGCAATCCTCTACATATTTCAAGTACTTTTAACCCACCCTTACACCCCTCATTAGCGATGGTTGATAAAATGTGTGAAGTAGATGCTAGAAATTTGCAAAAAAATGTACACTCGTCTAATTTAAGTAAAAGTGAAATGGATGGTTTAAACAAACTTAGGGCTAACAGGGATGTGAGGATTATAAAACCCGATAAAGGTGGTGGAATTGTCTTCATGAACATAAGTGATTACAATACAAGGATGAATAATATTTTATCAAGTGATGCTTATAGAAAAATCACTATAAATGAGTTGAATGGCACTTATAACAAGGTAAAAAATTAACTAATGGACCTCTTTATTGAAGGTTCAGTTTCTATAGATGAGTATAACTTTTTATAAGTGCACCATCCAGAAACTCCCTGTATATTTGGGTTACCAAAATTACACAAGAATATGGTTGATCCACCTATGCGACCTATAGTGAATGGACGTGGTTCCATCACTTACACCATAGCAAAATACTTGGACATTAATTTAAAATGTTTTGTAAGTGAAGAAACTAACATTTGTAAGGACTCATGGGACTTTTTACAAAGGGTTAACAAGTTGGATTATAGTGAGACGGGCGTATTTATTACGATAGATGTAAAAGACTTGTATACCTCAATACCTCATGATATTGGTATTGAGTGGGTATGTGATTTTTTTATTCGAAAAGGGAGTACCACAACCAAAAATTATCAACAACTATTCGAACTAGTGTTGAAAAACAACTGTATATTTTTTAATGATGGATTTTTCATCCAAGCAGTTGGTGTTGCTGTGGGTTCTCTCTGTGGTGGTTTGTATTCTAACCTGGTAATGTTACAATGGGAGAAAAAGTTTGTGGTTAACTCAGTATATTATGAACACTGCAAAATGTACGTGAGATATTTGGATGATATTTTTATATTTTGGGATGGACCAAGTGAAACTATTAATGAATTCATAACTTATATAAATAATTCAATGACCTTTTTGAGGTTTACCCATAATATTGATTCCAATGAAACCTCCTATTTGGATGTAAAATTGTCAAAAGACATGAGTTCAAGGAAATTCGTGTCACAGATTTATAGAAAGGAAACTTACTTGAATCGTTTTTTTGCATTTTGACAGTGCCCACCCCTTTAAGCAGAAAAGAGCAGTTGTTAAGGGGCAGTTTGTACGAGCTGCTTGGATGGTATCTAGTTTTGACTCTTTTCTGAGTGAGTGTGAACTTTTAAAAGACATGTTTCTTAGAAGAGAGTATCCACTGGATCTAATTAATAATTTAATCTTAGAAGTAATTAATAAGAGAGAGGGTTTTTTTTTTCATGCTATACTAAATTCTGAGATTGTGTATTCTTGTAATGAGTTGAATAGGCATATTGATTTAAATGTGAGCACTGTTAACATGTTTGCAGGGATAGTATGAATGCTATAACACCTGTTGAAATGGTGCCAACTAATGGAAATTTTCATTCAGCTTTCATTACTTCTTATAATTTGGACAGTAAAGAAACCTTTAAGATTTTGGATAAAAATTGGACAATTCTGACTTCAAGTAATGATATCAGACAATGTATAAGTGAGAAGCCTATTGTGGTCTATAGAAAGGGTCAAACCTTAAAAAAACATTTTTGAAGGGAGTAACAGGATTCGAAATGGTGGCCATATGAAGAAGTGTGGGTCATGTAATTATTGCCAATATATAAAGGAAGGATCAGAATTATAAAGGAAGGATCAAAATTCAATATTAATGGTATAAAGTTTCTTTACAAAAAAAGTGCAGCTATTACACACTGAAAAGGTTGTTTACTCTGCTTTCTGTTGCAGATGTTCTTGTTTTTACATTGGAAAGACAGAAAGAAAGCTTAAATATCATATTTATGAACATTTGAGACACATTAGATTACAGAAACTAATGCCCTTGCAAAACATTGTATGGAGTGGCCGGGACATAATTTTAAATTTACTGTCATTGAAGTTATTGAGTTGGACCCAAGAGGTGGACCATGGACTTTATACCTTGAAAAAAGTGAATGCAATTGAGAACAAATGCAACTCAATGACCAGGCTTAAATGAATCTGTTTCCATCACTTGTTGAAAGCTTTAGAAAGATAATGGCTATTAAAAGGTCATAGTAGTTACAAATAACATTTTGTACATATACATTATTATATTTGTGTAATTTATGTATATATACACATTTATTATGTAAATTTATATTTTGAAGTACACTTGTTTTATGCATTTTTACATACTATAATATACTGTGATTGATTTATTTATAGAGGTACACAACATATAAAACTTTTATATAGATTTTATTTATATATATTTTTATATATTATATCTTATTATATATTCATTTTATATGAATTATAGTAGCTACGGTTTTGAATGAATTGTAGGTGTTTATGACTTGAAAATGCAGGAATAGTTATTGTTCATTAATTATTCATGAGCTTTGATGCTGATTAGTTTATTAATTAACTCATTGATTATAAATGTACTGGCTGATTGGGCATGCTCTATCTTGATAAAGTCCCCAATACTTGGAGACAAAAGCACTTGATTTTTTTAATTTATTTTTTGTTCAATAAAGTTCTTTAAGCACTATTAAGTTGCTTTTTATTTAATTCTGGTTTTAACTTCATCTCTTTACAACCGAGGCTTCTTTTGGATTTTCTGTTAACCAGTCCATTGAGCTCCCTGTATTTTTTCCAAATTATTCAAACAAGAGAGAATACTGCCTGCATTCATTGGATGTTCATAGGCAACTACGTTTCTACCTGGATAGAACTAAGTCATTTCGCAAGTCAGATCAACTTTTCATTTCCTTTTCTAGTCCTAGAATGGGATGTGCAGTATCTAATGTTACTTTGTCAAAATGGCTCAGGGATTGCATTACCTTCTCATATTCGCTTATGAATGAATCGAAGCCTGCTCAAATCAAAGCTCACTCAACTAGGGCTATCGCAACATCTGTTGCCTTCCACTCTAGAGCCTCCATGAATGACATCAGTGCAGCAGCCATTTGGACTAAACCCCATACCTTCATCAAGCATTACAAATTGGATCTGATCTCCAGGGGAAGAGCGGCCTTTGGCACAATGGTTCTCAGGAATGTTCTTCCATAAGTGCCACCCAGTTTCTCCAAGTACCTTGGGATTCTGTCCCATCAGTGATGAATAGGAAGAAAATTAACAACTTCAGATAAAGAAGTTATGTCTTACCATAACATTCCATCTGAGTTGTTGATCTTCTTCCAGTCATCACACCCTCCCACTGGCCCCCACAAAAGGCTCCTGGCAGATCATCTGGGTCTTTGTGGTGTTTCAGGGTTTCTGCGCAGAGATGGCCTCTGACTTTCTGTTTTCTTCTATATGTTGCATGCAAACTTGACCTGAGGTAACTGAGTGAAGGGCATTGTGGGTAGCAGCTAAGCTTGAGAGTTTTTGGTCCACGCAAGCTTGGTATAAGGCCGACTCTGTTCCGAGAGCTTGTAACCGAACCCATCAGTGATGACAGAAAGATTAACAACTCAGATGGAACGTTATGGTAAGACATAACTTCTTTTAATGGTAAGTTCAACTTACACAATTGTATATTTTTTTGTTAATAACCCTAGAGCAACCAAATAGTTGGCTCAATGTTTGAGACAACAAAAGGTTGAATGGATGATAACTGAAATCAGGAATTATGAGAATGGAAAGATAGAAGCAGACCATGAAAACTTGTGAATGCAATTGTGAATTATTGCAAGACACTATATAACAATATGTAGAGGTAGAGAGTAACACACAGGAAATGGTAACATATTTTAGACAAGTATATTTTCCTTGGTTAACAGAAGTAGAAAGAGGGCTATTAACATAAAAAATAAAGGCAGCTGAAATTAAAGAAGCATTGAGAAGCCAGAATACAGAAAATCCCAGATACTGATAGAATTCCAACAGAAGTGAGGCAAAATAAATTGCAGGCAATGAATATCTGACTAATACTTTTTATCAATATTTATCTGAGTGAGGATAAGCCTTTGACATGGGAAGTAGTAGTTGTGGTAGTACCAAAGAAGGGGAAATATCCCCTTGATTCAACATTGTACAGACCTATTTTGATTCTGAATGATGATTAAAAAGTGCTATGATAATTTTGGCAAAAAGAATGACAAAGATATTGCTGGAATTATAGATCTGGATTAGTTATATAAGGTAGACAAACATATGGCAATACTAATAGAACCCTTTTGATTCAAGAGGTTGCATTGGAAAATAATATAGCGGATTATGAGTGGGTAGCTGATCATAACCTGTTTATTACGTGTTCGAGACATGGATGCCAAGAAATTCACCTCAAGAACAAATCTTGAGAGGTGAATCTTGACACCCATATCAAGAACACATAATAAAGAGTTATGATTAGAGCCCCGTTAATAATTTTTTGTAGTGTACGGAGCTTTGTCTGTCTTGTGTGCTACTAGTTAAAAGGAAAAAATTGTGAAGTGTTTTACTTGCTTTCAAAGCCATAAAGCACTTAGTAAATGCTGTCACAAAGATAGGCCATCATTTTGCAGGATCGCAATACAATGAAGTTTGGGAGTTTTCTGCCTTCCGCACTGTAGTGTAAATTCAATGTTTTTAATATAATTAGAAAGGTGTGTGGGGGCACAGGGGGGCTTGCCCCCTGCTTCAAGAGAAACCTTGATGAGTGAATGGGAAACAGAAAATTTACCCCAGGGATCACTTCATTGGCTCTCCCGGACAGAAGCACAGGGAACTAATCTAAGGGGGCGGCGAAAGCCAACACATTCCGGCTAGGCTTATAAATGCCTTCGGGCAGATAGCCTAGTACCTACCTATGAACCAATAATAGATTTTGTGTTTCTGGCATACCATTCAAGGTTCCAGATTTTCAAATATCCGAGCTAGATGTTCTAATATTCACTCTTTTTAGCATTTGATCTTTCATCAGGGATCCATATAAATTTATATGTATTAAGCAAGTCTCTATGTTAAAGGGCATTAGACCTCTTTTTAGCATTTGATCTTTCATCAGGAATCCATATAAATTTATAAGTATTAAGCAAGTCTTATGTTAAAGGAAGTTGGACCTTGAAAAAATAAGCAGGTTATTTTATCTATCTGTAGAAAGATGGATGAGATATAGATATCTGTATATGTGTGTATGTATGCAGATAAATATTTTTTATAGATAGATAGAAAGATTGATGTATAGTAACGAAAGGAGATTAGGTAATAAAATGGGGTGAAGCTAAATTAATGTTTGGATTGTTTAACTTCAGTCAACTTGCATATACAAGTCTATGTCAACAATACCGTAATTATTAATGTAATTATAATGTAATAATAATGTAAACATGTCAATAAGTCTACATGTCAAGCAGAGCGCCTCTTTGTCCCTCTTCAAAAGGAACCTTGACAATTGGATGGGAGAAAGGAAATTTGGCCGTCTTCAAAAGGAACCTTGACAATTGGATGGGAGAAAGGAAATTCACCTCTGGGATCATGGCAGCCACCCTGCTAGACAGGGGTCCAGGAATGTAAATAGTGTGGGAAGAAATAGCCAGGGAATTGTTATGGCTAGACTTGTATAAGCCTTAGGGCCGATAGCCTAGTACCAAACTATGAACCTAATATCAGAGTTCAAGAAAGGTATGCAGAAGTTGGAGAGTAATTTTGTTAAACCCACAAATAGTAGATTTTATAACAAGGTAGAACAGACTTAGCAGTCTGGAAAAGAGTATTAGATTACAGAAGAAAATACAGTACAAAGGTAAATATAGCATGGAGTGAATGATTAAAGGTGGTATAGATGAGCAGAGGAAGGAAATATGTCTTAATCCTAGATATGCAGTTAAATATAAAACAATTAGAGCTGTTGCATGAAAATGTAAACACAAATATTTCTATACCCCTATAAGATTTGTAAAATATTCCTGCAGACAAGAGGCATATGTTGGAGATATGATGGTTCAGAAAGATGTCCTTGGGAGAATATATTCTGGGGATGTATGGATTTACTACAGCACAGAAGTGACTTGAATGATGTGCCAAATCTTATACTTGGAAGATAATGCAACCTCAGCACAGAGATTTTTTATTACACTGGTATAAAATAATATATACTAAGCAAGAGAATAGGTGAGTAGAATGATTTTAGAGATTACAAATCTGGAACTGGGAACTATAAGAGATGAAAAACAGAACTAATAGTAGGAAAATATGCTGTGTGAGATACTATATTGGAATTTGTGCTTGAAGAGGATATTGACACAGAACAAGGTATCTAAGATCTGTATTTATTTATAAAGTAGATTCCAATACAGAGTGAGACGTTACTGGTCCCGTTGTTAAGACTTGTAGTATTGTGTATATAAAAAGATATGTTCATTCATTAACTCATGATCTCTTGTTGGGTTGTAAATATTTAATTTGTCTGTTTAACTTTTGTGTTTGTTTTGTTTAATGAGCAATGTCAAACCAAACATGGGATCAATACCGAATAGAATGGCTGATTGTGATAGTTGGATAAGCATTGTTAATATGAGGCAGGTTATTGATAATTGAATGTAAGTACTGATCATCTGACATGAGTATGATTTAACAACATTGTATAAACATAAACTCCTCTTTAGCATTTACTTCTTGGCGGTCAAAACTGATGTTAAGGATCCTCCAAGATGCCCTGTCCCCAACCAATAGCTGATGTGAAAACCATGGACTAAAACTCAATGTCAAGAAGTGTATAATCATGTCCTTCAACAAGCATGACTCCATGTGTAATTATCACTTTGATAACACACACATGAAAATTGATCCCATGCTTAGAAATCTGAGAACCTATTTTGACAATGAACTGTCCTTTGTTCACTATGTAACTACTGTTGTAAGAAAGGCCTTTTTCATTGCACAGCTTCTATTTAAAGGTATTGTGTCCTGATCTAGCAATGTAATTGTTTCCCTGTACTTGCCACTCATTAGTCTGATCACTGAGTATAATGCTGCTTTCAGTATCTACCTACCTATCACAGCTGGAACAACCACACCTTTTCACTAAAAAATCAAACTCCTAATTCATAAAAAATATACAGACCATCTCAAAGGCTTATCCTTTATTATGCAGACTCCTGAGATGTGACTTCTACCTTGCATATAGAGTTTCAACAGACCCTATTCTGTCAGACCTATTACACATTCGCAAGTCCAATGGTATTATTAACACCTGCTCAAGGGATCTCAATCTGTTTTGCAAAATAAATAGAACATGTTGGAGAGAGAGGTTTATAACACAGAAAATAATACTTTTGTGCAACTGTCTTACACTCCACATAACACAAGTACTTCTCTTACTCTATTCAAATGAAATTTAGACACATGGATGGGTAACCACAACTTCAGCCCTGGTTTTGCACTCCTGTACCTCAAGGATAGGGGGAACACTTAAATGTCCCATAGTATCCTACTTCAGTCTGTTTCTGGGTAATCCTAGTGCAAATTATAAGGGTTAAAAACTACTATGGGAGTGTAAGGGCTAGGCTTCTTAGGATCATCACAATACCAATAAACCTAGGACCCTGTATAATTATAAAATTATTGCATCAGCAATCGGTACCAAAATAACAAGTGCACCATGCATGGGGATCGCACATCTTGGTACAAAGAAAATGTTATTAATAAAGTATTTACATTGTTCAACAAAGAAAAAATGGAGAACTACTTTAAAATCTAAATGCAACAATAATCTTCAAATAAAATTGAAACAAAAGGCATAGCAATGATGCACATTTCTGAAAACTGTTTAGGTTCATACTTAGGCTAAGCAGTCTTTTTTTTTTTTGCCTTAAAATATATTATTTTAAGCTGCAGGTAATTGTTTGCAGTATTTGTTTGATTTTGTTAATTGTGTCTATAAGACTTTGAGAATAATTTAGCATTTTTTTGTATAAGGATGGTCAAAAGAAATAATGAAATGATTGATCTCTTGAAAATTCTGCTCAGAAAGGTGACACAGCTACAAAGGTAAGCTCTCTGCTTGTCAGAATGCATTGTCTATCTGTTCATTTTTTATTTAAATGTTTTTGGTATTGATAGCAGCTACAAATCAGTGCCCAGCTATTGTAATGTTACCTTTAGTCGAGAGTTAACTGCAGTATAGTGAAAATAACCAGTTTTATTCTGAAATGCATTGGCATTCTTTTGCAAAACAGAGGTTGTTATATGTTTATTGACCATCACTGCAACATTCTGAACTTGTGCACTGTACAATTCACTGTTGTTAGTCATACATAATAAATACTGATATCTTTATTCACAAGTATAAATGTGTGACATGTGGTTCCTTTACTTCCACCACAAAACTTAGGAGTTAAACTTATTAAAAAAAAAAAACAAAAAAAAATGTTTCCTACCTTTCCTGTAATTAGTGTTCCAGATACAGATTTGCTGTGTCCAGGACTGTTTGTAAGCCTCTGAGCCCCCCATGCCTTTCTGCGTTGGAGGGAAGCCTTCTAGCTTATCAGTGGGAGTGGTAAGCATTAGGTAACTTGTCTACCACATAAGAGTGGTTCTGGCCCAGAATTTGTACTTATTGGCCGTTTGGGTGGTCTTCCATCTCTCTCAACTTTCTGATTTGAAGGCCTGCATTTGCACTTGTTTCTGTCCTGTAACTCCTGGGCCCATCTCATTTGCTTTTTTTTTATCTGCTTTTACTGTATCTGTGTTTCTTCCTACTTTATTTTGCTTTTGCGTCATCTTAAAAGTACTCAGTTGTATTTATTACTGCTTGGTGTAACTCATTCTAAGCCTTTTAGTTTAAGCAGTTGGGCTTCAAACCAGTTGTTTTACATTAGGAACGTTTGTGGCCTGCACTGTGGTGGCAGGACAGGTAGCTTACATCCTTCTAAGTTGGGAACTGCTGATTGAGGGCTCAGTGTCTGTTATTCTAAAAGTGTATTAGTTCTGGTTTAAGCACTTGGGCTCCAGGCCAGTTATTTTACATTAAGAAGGTTCGTGGTCTGCACTCTTGTGGGAGGAGAGGCTGAACTCTGCCCTTCTGAGCTGGGAATTTCTGGTTAAAGGCTTATAGTGCCTGCATATTTGAACTGTTTCTTACTGAAATTGGTACACCTTGTTTGCTGTAGCATAGACTAGATCCAGGCCTGCTGAATCTAGCTTTGTTTGTTTGCTTGTTATTTCCCTGAAATGCTAATTCCACCTAAAATGCGGCTTTTCAGCACTTCTGTGGATCTCTAGTGATATCTGCATTGCTTACTGTACTAATTTCCTTGGGTCCCCTTCCCGGTTTTTAAAAATGTCTCCTTTGCAGACATCCTGGAAGCCCTTAAACAACGAGGCGGCTGGCAGTCCAAACCTCCTTCTGCTGATGAGTTGGTGTTCCTTAAGGCCTCGGGCTCAGCCCTCCGCCTCCTGGGTGTCTCCGCCTTCGGCGAGCTCTTGGATTTGATCTGTCGGAGGGCGTGGGAACACCCAGACTCTGTCGAACCGGTGCCTGCTCGTCCGAATAAGTTCCTCTCGGCACCCCTGAAAAAGAGTTTCTAACTAAAGGTGTGGCTGTAGATGCTTTGGTGGTGGCATCTGCTACCCAGCAAGATGTAGCAGAGGCTTCGACGTCCGTCCATCCTCCTAATAAGGAGTCTAGGAGCATGGATCGGTACGGAAAGCGCACCCTAAGTTCAGCGGCCTTTACATTAAGGTCCTTGAACTACCTTATGCACTTTACTAGATTTCAGAGGATCTGATTAAAGAACTATCCGACACCCTCTTGGGTAACCTGCCTGAGGAGCTGGCCCAGACGGTTGGCTCTCAGTTGGCTACATTGTCGCCCATTTCAAACTCGTCCATGAGGCTCATTTCTTATGCGTCAAGGGGCGAGTAGAGCGGTGGGTACAGGCATTGCTCTACGGAGACAAGCCTGGCTCTGCCTGTGTCATTTCATGGAGGCCTTTAAGTCTTCCTTTGCCGACGCCTTTGATGGGTCCTCCCTGTTTGGACCCAAGGTAAAGGACACTCTGACCCGCTGCGAACAGGAGGGTAAGACTCTGACTGTCAGGGGGGCACGATTTTTCCACTCCCTTCAGCCTTATCCCAAGGCTAAAAGAGGAGGGAAAATGTGGTTCCGTGAGATCTCAGAAGCCTTACCCTCTCAGCAGGAGGATCCCCTTCCAGAGGTAGGGAGGGGAAATTCTTCCGAAGACGCCAGTCCCAGAGGCGGCAGAGGCCCTCGCAACACTGGAGACCGCGAGTCCTTTCGTGGCTCTTCAGCCTTCACAGTCCCTGAGGGACTGCCCGACTGTGCAGCCCGAGCCAGTCGGGGTCAAGCCAAGCACCTAAAGCCTGGGAAGGTATCACCAGGACCGATGGGTGCTTCGAATTATCGCCGGAGGTTACACCATCCCTCTCTCATTCTCCACCTCAGTCCAAAAAAATCCTGGACCCGCCACCCAGTCAATGGGATACTGCAGCCTCAGAAGTTTCAAAGCTGCTGCAAAAAGGAGTCATCCAACCGGTCCCCGCAGACCAGATCGGATTAGGGACTTACTCAAGATTCTTTTTGGTGCCAAAAAAGACCGGGGACTTGAGTCCCATTTTGGACCTCAGCATTCTAAACCGTTCAGTCAGAAAGTCCAAGTTCCGAATGGTCACCCTACAAACCATTCTCCCATTGCTGGAGAGAGGTGTTTGGATGTGCTCCTTAGATCTCAAGGACGCTTATTACCATATCATGGTACATCAAGCGTCCAGGAGACATCTGCGCTTCAGCCTAGGAGGCAGTCATTTTCAGTTCCTTGGCGCTGCCCTTTGGTCTCACCACAGCCCCCAGGGTGTTCACCAAGTGCTTGGCAGTCGTGACTGCTCACCTGAGAAGTCTAGGATTCCAGGTGTTTCCGTATCTAGACGACTGGCTCCTAACTGCCACCTCCAAGCATCTACTACTGCGGAGCCCACAAGCCACTATATCACTGGGCAGTTCCCTTGGAATCACCTTCAATTGGCCAAAGTCTGTGTTGCTGCCATCTCAACGAATAAGATTCATAGGGGTAGAGATAGACTCAAACCGAATGCGGGTCTATCTACCTACAGACAGAATACAAACCATACAGACTCAAGTTTGAACCTTACTTCCCAGGTCCAAAGCCCCAGCCAGAATGGTCCTGCAGCTATTGGGATCCATGTCCGCCACGGTTCTTCTAGTCCCCTTGGCAAGGTTGCACATGAGAATTCTCCAGTGGCTTCTTTCAGCTCAGTGGTCCTTTCGGGAACTCCCTCTCAGTCACCTCATATGGATCACGGAAACATGCAAACGGGACCTTCGCTGGTGGCTAGTGCCCTCCAATTTGGATCAGGGACGACCCTTTGTTCCACCTCCTCCTGCGGCCACTTTGACCACGGATGCCTCCCAGATGGGGTGGGGGGGCATTCCCTGGGCAGGTCAGTCCAAGGCAAATGGCACCCGGAAGAGACCCTACTTCATATCAACATCCTAGAAATGAGGGCAGTACTTCTGTCCCTTCAAGCCCTTCACGATTATCTCCCTCAGGGCGTAATTGCCGTTCACTCAGACAACATGTCAGTAGTCTGGTACCTGAACAAACAGGGAGGGACCAGATCCTATCCTCTTTGCAGAGAGGCCATGAGAGTCTGGGAATGGGCAGTCTCGACCAAACGCTTTCTAGTGGCTACTCATATCCCGGGCAAGTCCAATGTGATAGCCGACAGACTGAGCAGAACCATCCTCTCTCCTCAAGAATGGTCTCTGAACATGACAGTTGCAAGTCAGATCTTCAACAAATGGGGAGTTCCATGTTGCGACCTCTTCGCGACTCCTCTAAATGCGAAGTGCAAAGAATTCTTCTCTCTAACCCCGGCCCGGGAAGAGCCCCATGGATGCACTAGCCCGTCCTTGGCCTACCGGCTTGCTTTATGCCTTCCCTCCAGTTCCTCTCCTTCCCAGGGTGATCCAAAAGGCATCTCTCTTGGGGAGCAAAATGATCTTAGTTGCTCCTTACTGGCCTCGTCAAGTATGGTTTCCCTATCTTCGGAAATATGCTCTGGAAGGTCCATGGTTCCTGGATCAGATCCCAGACCTTTTGGTTCATCAGTCGGGACTGTTCCACCAGTCCCTGCACACCTTAAAATTGACGGCTTGGCTCCTCCTCTTCCGACTATAGTCAGGAGTCATACATTGGATCCAGTGGTTGTACACATTATCTTCGGCCCATAAGTCTGCTACAAAGAAACTGTATTCTAGCAAATGGAAAAGATTTGCTATTTGGGCTCAACTCCGGGGCCTGGACCCCATCTCTATTCCCATGGCAGAAGTACTAAAATTTTTAACTTCTCTTTTCAATCAAGGCTCTTCAGTCTCTACCATCAAGGTCCAATTGGCAGCGATTTCCAATTTTCACGACTCCATAAACCCACCTTTAATGAGCAACAGATTGTGTAAGACCTTCTTGAAAGGTGCTGCTCTGTTAAGACCTCCGATTTCTCATCCTGCACCTCCTTGGGATCTCGATGTGGTGTTACGCGCCTTAACTTCCTCCCCCTTTGAACCGGTGGCTACATGTGATCTAAAGTTTCTATCATGGAAGACTGCTTTTCTGGTGGCGATTACTTCTGCCAGAAGAGTTTCAGAGCTTCAAGCTTTGTCGGTAAAACCCCGCTTGGTTTTTCACAAAGACAGAGTATCTCTCAGGCCAAATCCTTCCTTTGTCCCTAAAGTTTGTTCCAGTTTCTGCTTACAACAATCGTTAGAACTTCCAGTCTTTTTCCAAAATATTCTAACAAAGCGGAATTCATATTCCACACACTAGATGTCCACAGGCAGTTGCGTTTTTATTTAGACAGGACCAAACAAACAAGGAAAACAGATCAGTTGTTTGTATCCTTTGCAGACAATAAATTGGGCAAAGCTGTCACAAAGGTCACTATTGCCAAATGGATCAGGGACTGTATTACTGAAGCTTATTCTTATTCTAACAAAGAGCTTACCACCTCTGTCAAAGCTCATTCTACAAGGGCTATGGCTACTTCGATAGCATTTCATTCTAAGCTTGCCATTAGTGACATTTGTGCTGCGGCTACATGGTCTTCCCGCACACTTTCATTTCCCACTACAAATTGGATGTGGCATCTAGAGGACGAGCTTCATTTGGTTCCACAGTGCTCAGGAGTGTTTTCCAATGAGCCACCCAGGATTTAGGTGCTAGGACGCTGTCCCATCAGTACAGAATGTAGAGATAGGATCACATAACATCTTTTAGTTATGTACTTACCATAACTTTAGATGTTTGGGATCCATCTTGCCTACATTCCTAATAACCCACCCTCCTTCCCCCTTCCTTGGAGATCAGAGAATATCAGAAGGTCCGAATCCTGTTGTTTCATCTTGAAACATCTAACAATGTTATATAAACAAGTTGTGCATGTGTGCATGAATGCGGACAAACAAGATCTGGGGGATTAGTGGTGGTGCATCCTGGGATAACAAATAGCTCAGCCAATAAGAGGCCTCACTCTATAGCATAGCGTGCCGAGTCGGAGCCGAGGGATCGGCTCCGAGCCCATCGGTACAGAATGTAGGCGAGATGGATCCCAAACATCTAAAGTTATGGTAAGTACATAACTAAAAGTTCATTCATTAACTCATGATCTCTTGTTGGGTTGTAAATATTTAATTTGTCTGTTTAACTTTTGTGTTTGTTTTGTTTAATGAGCAATGTCAAACCAAACATGGGATCAATACCGAATAGAATGGCTGATTGTTATAGTTGGATCAGCATTGTTAATATGAGGCAGGTTATTGATAATTGAATGTAAGTACTGATCATCTGACATGAGCATGATTTAACAACATTGTATAAACATAAACTCCTCTTTAGCATTTACTTCTTGGCGGTCAAAACTGATGTTAAGGATCCTCCAAGATGCCCTGTCCCCAACCAATAGCTGATGTGAAAACCATGGACTAAAACTCAATGTCAAGAAGTGTATAATCATATCCTTCAACAAGCATGACTCCATGTGTAATTATCACTTTGATAACACACACATGAAAATTGATCCCATGCTTAGAAATCTGAGAACCTATTTTGACAATGAACTGTCCTTTGTTCACCATGTAGCTACTGTTGTAAGAAAGGCCTTTTTCATTGCACAGCTTCTATTTAAAGGTATTGTGTCCTGATCTAGCAATGTAATTGTTTCCCTGTACTTGCCACTCATTAGTCTGATCACTGAGTATAATGCTGCTTTCAGTATCTACCTACCTATCACAGCTGGAACAACCACACCTTTTCACTAAAAAATCAAACTCCTAATTCATAAAAAATATACAGACCATCTCAAAGGCTTATCCTTTATTATGCAGACTCCTGAGATGTGACTTCTACCTTACATATAGAGTTTCAATAGACCCTATTCTGTCAGACCTATTACACATTCGCAAGTCCAATGGTATTATTAACACCTGCTCAAGGGATCTCAATCTGTTTTGCAAAATAAATAGAACATGTTGGCGAGAGAGGTTTATAACACAGAAAATAATACTTCTGTGCAAACGTCTTACACTCCACATAACACAAGTACTTCTCTTACTCTATTCAAATGAAATTTAGACACATGGATGGGTAACCACAACTTCAGCCCTGGTTTTGCACTCCTGTACCTCAAGGATAGGGGGAACACATAAATGTCCCATAATATCCTACTTCAGCCTGTTTCTGGGTAATCTTAGTGCAAATTATAAGGGTTAAAAACTACTATGGGAGTGTAAGGCTAGGCTTCTTAGGATCATCACAATACCAATAAACCTAGGGCCCTGTATAATTATAAAATTATTGCATCAGCAATCGGTACCAAAATAACAAGTGCACCATGCATGGGGATCGCACATCTTGGTACAAAGAAAATGTTATTAATAAACTATTTATATTGTTCAACAAAGAAAAAATGGAGAACTACTTTAAAATCTAAATGCAACAATAATCTTCAAATACAATTGAAACAAAAGGCATAGTAATGATGCACATTTCTGAAAACTGTTTAGGTTCATACTCAGGCTAAGCAGTCTTTTTTTTTTTTTTTGCCTTAAAATATATTATTTTAAGCTGCAGTTAATTGCTTGCAGTATTTGCTTGATTTTGTTAATTGTGTCTGTAAGACTTTGAGAATAATTTAGCATTTTTTTGTATAAGGATGGTCAAAAGAAATAATGAAATGATTGATCTCTTGAAAATTCTGCTGAAAAAGGTGACACAGCTACAAAGGTAAGCTATCTGCTTGTTAGAGTGCATTGTCTATCTGTTCATTTTTTATTTAAATGTTTTTGGTATTGATAGCAGCTACAAATCAGTGCCCAGCTATTGTAATGGTACCTTTAGTCAAGAGTTAACTGCAGTATAGTGAAAACAACCAGTTTATTCTGAAATGCATTGGCATTCTTTTGCAAAACAGAGGTTGTTATATGTTTATTGACCATCACTGCAACATTCTGAACTTATGCACTGTGCAATTCACTGTTGTTAGTCATACATAATAAATGCTGATATCTTTATTCACAAGTATAAATGTGTGACATGTGGTTCCTTTACTTCCACCACAAAACTTAGGAGTTAAACTTATTAAAAAAAAAAAAAAAAAAAAACTGTTTCCTACCTTTCCTGTAATTAGTGTTCCAGATACAGATTTGCTGTGTCCAGGACTGTTTGTAAGCTTCTGAGCCCCTCAAGCCTTTCTGTGTTGGAAGGAAGCCTTCTAGCTTATCAGTGGGAGTGGTACGCATTAGGTAACTTGTCTACCACATAAGGAGTGGTTCTGGCCCAGAATTTGTAGTTATTGGCCGTTTGGGTGGTCTTCCATCTCTCTCAACTTTCTAATTTGAAGGCCTGCATTTGCACTTGTTTCTGTCCTGTAACTCCTGGACCCATCTCATTTGCTTTTTTTTTTTTTTTATCTGCTTTTACTGTATCTGTGTTTCTTCCTACTTTATTTTGCTTTTACGTCATCTTAAAAGTACTCAGTTGTATTTATTACTGCTTGGTGTAACTCATTCTAAGCCTTTTAGTTTAAGCACTTGGGCTTCAGACCAGTTGTTTTACATTAGGAACGTTTGTGGCCTGCACTGTGGTGGCAGACAGGTAGCTTACATCCTTCTAAGTTGGGAACTGCTGATTGAGGGCTCAGTGTCTGTTATTGTAAAAGTGTATTAGTTCTGGTTTAAGCACTTGGGCTCCAGGCCAGTTATTTTACATTAAGAAGGTTCGTGGTCTGCACTCTTGTGGGAGGAGAGGCTGGACTCTGCCCTTCTGAGCTGGGAATTTCTGGTTAAAGGCTTATAGTGCCTGCATATTTGAACTGTTTCTTACTGAAATTGGTACACCTTGTTTGCTGTAGCATAGACTAGATCCAGGCCTGCTGAATCTAGCTTTGTTTGTATGCTTGTTTGTTTGCTTGTTATTTCCCTGAAAAGCTAATTCCACCTAAAATGCGGCTTTTCAGCGCTTCTGTGGATCTCTAGTGATATCTGCATTGCTTACTGTACTTATTTCCTTGTTTCACTTGAAAGAAAGTTACTGTTTGTCGTTTTTGCATTTAAGTTACCTGTAACACATTGCATTTAAGTTACCTGGCACTTGCTCACTAAAGCAATTATATAAGTCAGCACTAAAAAATTAAAAGCACTACACCCTCACAAATTCCCCTTGAGTACCTTGTTCCCCATTGGCCCTTTTTTTTCAGTTATAAAGGAATTCCCAATACTGTTCTAGCATGTCCAAAGGTCAGTTGTCAATCTCCTCTCCGGTCCAGTTGGTGAATCTGGGAATCTTGAGGCAATGTTACAACTGCCTCATGTACACAGACAGCCCTCTCCTCCTCCCAACAAATTCCAACACATGTGAGAGATGCAACCATATAGCCAAACTGGAGGCTAAGCTCTCTCAACTCAGTACTGGCGTAACCAGTCGGGAGGAGAAGGAAACCACACTCACTACAATTCCAGTCTCACATAGACCTACCATGACAGCAAACCAAACACATAAACACACAAAAACATACTCAGAGGCTCTAAATAAAAATCTGCCTAAGCAGCAGAGACCTCCAAAGCAGACACCCAAGCAACCGCTACCCCAAAACAAAACACGTGCAACACATAGCTCACAAAGCCAGTGTGCCGAACAGTCACAGCCCTTAAGGCTAAACAACACACCTGATACACTTGTAATAGGTGACTCTATCGTCAGGCACACTGACGTCCCGCTCACCAGGCTGAACAAGGAGAAGGTCACGGTGAGCTGCCTGTTGGGCGCTAGGATCCGCCACATAACACAAGCACTCAGGTCACTCCAAGGCAAGTACAAATATGACTCAGTCATTGTACATGCTGGTGTGAATGACCTGAGACTTACCTCCCTGGACTACATGAAAAGAGACATAGAGGAGCTCTCTGCGCATGTAGCCCAGGCCGGTATGACCCTGACCTTGAGTAGCATCTTACCCTCACCAAGAATGATGCCACAATATGAAGACAAGATGATCAATTTCAACAATTGGCTTAAGTATTGGTGTCATTCAAAGGGAATCCAATGCCTGTCAGCCTAGGATGACATGCTCGACAAGCCACGATGCTTTGCTAGGGACGGCTTGCACCTGTCACCCCTGGGCTTTCAGATATTGGCAAAGGCTCTTGCTACCCCCATAGTGCTTTTTTTAGGCAAGGCTCAAAAGACAAACCCACCTCCATAGGTATCACAAGGGATAAGAAACTAAGAGTAATGCTACTCAACGCCAGAAGTCTAAACCTCAAGATGCATGCACTCGAAACTCTCCTTAGCATGGAGAACATCGATATCTGTGCAGTAACAAAAACCTGGATCAAGGCTCCCGAGAGCACCCCAGCATTACTAGGTTATACCTCATAACCATGCTTTTCGGCCCCAAAACTTGGACCGAACCACAAAAGGAGGGGGAGTATCAATATTCGTCAAAGATACCCACACCTCCAGGTTGGTGGCACAGCACAAAGCATCAGAGACTGTCCATGTGCAACTAACAGTGGGTAAAACTGCCTTCCAGTTTATAGCCTGCTACAGACCACCCTCCCAAATCCAGGAATCCCACTCGGCCTTCCTGAGAACACTGGAAAATATGAAGGTCTCTCCAAACACCATTATATTGGGCGACTTCAACTACCCAAACATAGATTGGGAGCATTACTCTAGCTCCAACACCCTAGCCCAAAGGTTCCTAGAATTTATAAACTCAGATGCTATGGAACAACTTGTTACCACTCCCACAAGAGGGGAAAACATACTGGACCTGATCATCACCAACATGGGGACTCTATTCTCCAGACCAGAAGTGTATCCCTCACTGGTAAGATCAGACCATAAACTAATCTCACTGGATATTCACATCCCAACCCCACCCCCTGCCCAGAAAACCACAGTGAAAACTTCTCTAAAGCAAATTTCACACTCCTCAAAACCGAGGTGGAATCCTTCAAAGCCCCCGGGCCTGTGGAAAATACGGCCCAGACCGCAGAATCCTTTATAAACGCATTCTATGAACACCTTCAGGAATGCATGGATCATGCAATCCCAAATAAAACCAAGACCCAATCCCCAAAGGCAGACGTCCTGTCTGGTGGACCCCAGCCATAAACAAACTATACAATAGAAGGAGGAAGCTACTACATGATAGAGCAAAATCCCAAAAAGGGAAGGCATCTCTGATCAGTATTAGCAAAAAACTATGGGCACTCATAAAATCGTCTAAGGTCAGCTTCGAGAGAAAAATTGCACAGGACACTAAGGATAATCACAAGGCTTTCTTTAGTTATGTTAGGAACCTGGGTGGGAATTCCCAGATATGCTCAGAATTAGTCCAAAATGACAAAAAATACACCGAACCCACAGACATTGCCAACATCCTAGCTGACAAGTTCAGCACAAACTTCTCTCCACCAAAAGGGCAAATATCTATCCCAGCAGAGTTCTGCCCCCCTGACATCTCAGATGCTCAGGTAAGAGCTGCCCTCTCCAAAGCAAAAAACACAGCATCAGTGGGACCAGACGGTGTCCCGGGCTGCATCCTACATGAACTCCAAGAAGAGCTAAACCCAAACATAAAACTACTGTTCAATCTCAGCCTTACTACAGGATATGTACCCAAAGAGTGGCGTACAGCAACAGTGGTCCCTCTCCACAAAGGTGGTGCCTCAACGGATCCTGGAAACTATCGCCCCATAAGCCTGACTAGCTTGGTCTACAAAGCTATGGAAAGGATCATCATGGACCTCATAAATAAAGATATTGGGGACCTACAGACACTGGATCCTACCCAGTTCGGCTTTAAGGGCAGATCCTGCCTCTTAAACCTGCTCGATTTCTTTGAAACAGTCACCAAGGCCATTGATGAGGGGAAGGTGGTCCACACAGCCTACCTGGACCTCGCAAAAGCCTTCGATACAATACCCCACTCGGGCATTATAGATAAGCTCACCAGCTTAAATATAAACCCCTATGTCACTAGATGGATTGCAAACTGGCTCAAGGACAGAACCCACATGGTTAGAATTGCTGGAGCCATGTCAGACTCCAAACCAGTTACAAGTGGCATCTCTTAAGGCTCAGTCCTGGGACCTGTCTTGTTCAGTATATATTTCTCGGAGGTACAGGCCAACACTGAAGGACCGTGGCTGAACAAGTTCGCAGATGACTGCAAACTGGGTGACATAATCGATTTTCCAGCCGACACAAGCATCCTCCAAAAGGGCCTCATAGAAACAGACAAGTGGTGCCAGAGCCATGGCCTCAAGCTAAACATCAAAAAGTGTATAGTCATCCCCTTTGGCAAAAACAAAGTGCCCACAAATTTACCACATAGGTGGTAATCCATTAAGTACAGAAGAAGTAATTAGGGACCTGGGGACCCAAGTTGATAACAATCTCTCATTTGACAACCACATGGCCAAAGTGGTTAGAAAAACATTTTATATAGCCCACCTAATCATGAAGGGATTCACATCTAGATCAGGGGAGGTCATCGTGCCTCTTTACTCATCCCTCATCAGGCCCATAATTGAGTACAATGCCCCTTTTGGGATGTACCTTACCAGACACCTGCAGCAACTGGAAAGACCCCAAAAGTACCGCACCAAGAGGATCAAAGGGCTCAAACAGATGCCATATTCTGCCCGGTTAAAGAAACTCCAGCACTACTCAGTGGCATACCGCCTGCTCAGAGGCGATCTGTGCCTGACATATAAAGCCATGTCCAACCCGGAATTAATGGACATGCTGCACCTCAGAAAATCCAAATCCCATCGAGCTACGTGCTCGAGAGACTTGACCCTCAGCACTGAAATAAATAGGACATGCTGGAGGGACAGATTCATAACCCAGAGGCTCCCTTCACTCTGGAATAAAATCCCAGTCCAGGTTAGGCAGAGTCCCTCATTGACTCTCTTCAAGAGGAATCTTGAGTGGATGGGAGATCGTAGGTTTACCCCAGGTATCACTTCTGTGTCACTGTTAGAGGCACAGTATACTAACCTCGAAAAAGGGCATAGCAAAATTAATTTAAAATGGGTGGCAAAAGCCAAACACACTCTGGCTAGGCTTATAAATGCCCTAGGGCAGATAACCTAGTATGAACCTATGAACCTATTTATTTGTCTAGTTTCTAGTTTCATATGAAAATTTTTCTTTGGTGAAGTCTTTGAAGCAATGACATAAGTAATAAATGTCAGTATGTTTTTATTCACGCACATATTTATCTGATACCCATTTTAAGTGATCAAAAATATGAAACTGTTGAATAATAAATAGACGTATTTCATTCTAGGTAGGCACTGGGCTACAAAGGCGTCCCTTCTGAAAACATTATTTGAATGCATTTTATAAAGTTTATCTAAATGGAATTCATAAAAAACTGTGGTGGTGGTGCTGCAGTAGCGTTGTCACCTCACAGTAAGGCGTCCTGTTCGATACTCAGCTAAAGCGTCTTCTGTGTGGAGACATGCATGGATGGTCGTACCTTCATTGAAGGTTGTGCGTCAGGGCTGGCAACTCGGTACGTAAAAAAATCTACTGCCCAGCATTAGCAGACTGGAGTTCTGCTGTGGCGACCCCTAACCGGGAAAAGCCGAAAGATACAACATCTACATGGAATTCATAGTGTGGAAGGGATTATATCTTATGTCAGCAGTAAGACCTTGAAGGCCAAATATGTAAGACAGATCTCCGAGCATTTTGAATTATAATGACTACAGATTTAAGTACTAATGCGTATTAAGGGTATCATCCTCCTAGTAAATGGACTTTGCATGCCACCTAAATCAATTATATAATGAACTAAGTTAATGTAAAAATTTTAAACTGTGCTCATATGTAATCTTATCGGGATCTTTTACAGTGGTAGTAGTGGTTTACATGTTTTAGAGGATATCACTCAATATATCAAGGCCATTGTATTAGTATTTTCGCACTTTCCTTTAATACTGGAAAAGTCTTAATTCTTATTTAAATGTATTCCCAACATCCTGTAAGTACATATACCTTAGGGAGTGACACTTCATCATGAAAATGCAGATTTAATTTGCCTAGTACTAGTTTCAGCGATAATATTTCTGTTAGTGTTAGAGTTTAAGATCATTGTTTGACTGCCAGCTACTAAGTAATTTGTGCCTGTCTTTTCTAAATCACTGTTTCTGGGGTTTTCTGCAAAACTGCAGGGCTTTATGTGAATGGATAGCTTAGCATTAGTAAAGAAAATGTTGAATGAAAAGACCTATCTTGGTGCCCTTGAAATTTCCATTTAGCAAGATAGCATGGTTCTCTCTGTTTACTGATTTTGTTTTACTGCGGTTACTATACTTCCCTTTAGTATACTGCTGGATGTTTTAGCCAGGTCCAAGTAAACTACTGTCTCAGGTACATTTTTGTCAGTGGTTTGACTAATGGGTTTTAAGAGTTCCACCGGATTTGCAAGACATTAGTTCATCACAAACTTTTAATTGTTGACCCATTGTGGTACTATGCTAGTGAAGATGAAATAGAAATGAGTTTAGATAGTAAGTTCTAATTGATAATATCATATTGCATTCAAAAAATTGAGACTGGCACATAAAATGAATGGATTGCCAGCCTCCGTTTTTTTAAAATCTCCTTTGAATGTTGCAGCTACTTCTGCAAGTTTCTAAACTTCAAGCACAAAACTATACTGAGGAAAAAAAAAAACAAGTTGAATAAAATTTGTAATGTCTCAACTAAGATCTTGCTGTAGCATGATGTGAGATGTCATCAGGGGCCATGTCACAGTTACTTTTGCACATCTTAAGGACTTACGTTAAAAATGTTCCTGCATTGACTGGACTTCCAGTATGCCTAGTGTCAGCTCAGAAAGAGTAAAATCTGGCATGTAAAAAGAAATTTGTGCTATTTTTGCCTGTCTCTGGAAGATAAAGTAGAGGGAACTGTAAATGTCCTGTAACATGGCCATGTGTGAGTGAGGAACAGTGAAAAGAAAGTAGGCCTTAAGCTTAATGCCAAAAAATGTGCCATCATCCCTTTTGGCAAAAACTCAGTTCCCGATAATTACCACATCACTGGGAGCCCACTGGTCAGTGAAGGTGTTATGAGAGATCTGGAGATGCAGGTTGACAGTAACCTCTCCTTCAACCACCACATTGCCATTGTGGTCACAAATTCCTTCTATGTGGCACATCTCATTACCAAGGGTTTTGCATCCAGGAAGAAAGCGGTCATTGTCTGTCTCTACTCTTCCCTCATTAGACCAATCATCGAGTATAATGCCCCATTTGGCATGTACCTCACTAGACACCTGCAACAGCTGGAGAGGCCACAGAAGTACCTCATGAAGAGGATCCTAGGCATTAAACACATATCCTACATGGACAGACTCAAAAGACTCCAGCAATTCTCAGTCTCATATCGTTTACTTAGAGGCGATCTCTGCTTGACTTACAAAGCCAAAGAAATCCCAATCCCTGCACACCACATGCTCCAGAGACCTCAAAAGCATAGGTAGGTACTAGGCTATCGGCCCAAGAGCCAACATACGCCTAGCCAACAAGGTTCCCTGGCTTACGCCACCCAAGAAAGTTATTTTCCTGTGTCACTGTCGAGCAGACACACAGAAGTGATCCCCGGGGTGCATTTCCTATTTCCCATCCACTCATCAAGATTTTTGCTTTGCATAGATGGGTAGCCTATTCCAGAGTACGGGAAGTCTCTGGGACAGGAATCTATCCCTCCACCATGTCCTGTTTATTGTGGTGACAAGGTTTAGGTCCCTAGAACGTGTAGCTCGGAGGGATTGGGATTTCTTTAGGTATAGCATGTCCAAAAGCTCTGGGTTTGACATAGCTTTATATGTTAGGCAGAGATTACCTCGGAGTAGGTGATATTCTACAGAGTAAAGCTGGAGTTTTTTGAGATGGTCAGTGTAAGGCATTTGTTTGAGGCCATTAATCCTCTTTGTGAGGTACTTCTGTGGCCTTGCCAGCTGCTGCACATGTCTTGAGGTACATTCCAAAAGGGGCGTTGTATTCTATAATGGGTCAATGAGTGTCGAGTAGAGGGGAACAATGACCTCTTTTTTCCTGGATGAGAACCCTTTTATGATGAGGTGTGCCATGTAGAAGGACTTCCTGACTACTGTGGCGATGTGACTATCAAAGGAGAGACTACTGTCCACCTGGGTCCCAAGGTCTCTTATCACACATTCAGTGTTAAGTAGATTGCTGCCTATGTGGTAGTTCATGGGTACAGAGTTTTTACCAAAGGGGATGACACTGCACTTTTTTGGCATTGAGCTTGAGGCCATGGCTCTGACACCAGGCATCTGTCTCAGTGAGGCCCTTCTGTAGGATGTCCACATAATTTCGGGACTTGACTATGGCTCCTAGTTTGCAGTCATCTGCGAACTTCATTAGCCTGTACTTCAGAGAAGTAGATACCAAACAGGAGAGGTCCCAGGACTGAACCCTGTGGTACTCCACTTGTCTCTGGTTTGAGGTTAGATTTGGAGTCTGCAACTTTTACAGTGTGGGTTCTGTCAATGAGCCAGTTGGCAAACCATCTTGTGATGTAGGGATTTATAGTTTTAGTTTTTTTAGTGTAGTGAGTTTAGCTATAATTCCAGAATGGGGGATGGTGTTGAAAGCTTTGGCGAGGTCAAGATAAGCTGTGTGAACCACCTTACCCTCATCTGTGGCTTTGGTGACTGCCTCAGAGAAGTCGATCAGGTTCATGAGGCATGATCTGCCTTTCACAAACCCGAACTGGGTGAGATCCAGAGTTTGGAGGTTACCTGTCTTTGTTTATGAGTTCCGTGATAATACATTCCATGGCCTTGCAGACCAAGCTCGTCAGGCTAATAGGGTGATAGTTCCTGGGATCAGTGGTGGCTCCCCCTTTGTGGAATGGGATAACTGTTGCTGTGCGCCATTCAGTGGGCACAAAGCCTGATGTGAGGCTATTATTGAACACAATGAACAGAACATGCTGGAGGGACAGATTCCTCACCCAGAGACTGCCCATGCTCTGGAATAGACTTCCCATACATGTCAAGCAGAGCACCTCACTGTCCCTCTTAAAGACAAATCTTGATGAGTGGATGGGTAATGGAAAGTTCACCCTGGTGATTACTTCTGTGGCTGTACTTGATAGAGGCATTAGGAACTAACGGGTGGCACGATGCCAGGGCACTTCTATGGGCTAGGATTGTAAAGGCTCCAGGGCCATTAGCCTAGTACACACCTACGAACATAGGAACTTATAAAGAGTGTGGAGGAGGGGATACCACAGGGGAAAAAGCCTTAGCTGGTGAGAGACAAAACATGGCTTCTTGCTTTGTTGATGAGGACTTGACCCCACATGAAGAAGCACTGCAGTTGTTTTTAGGCAGAAATTCAAAAGATAAACACAAAAATCAAGGAATCTGTGACTAGGGCAATCCAGCACAATATGCAGGTGGATCAAATGCTGTCATTTCACTCCAGTCATTTAACAAACTTGCAACTGTTGAATGTAATCTTCTTCTTCTTCTTTCGGCTTTTCCCGGTTAGGGGTCGCCACAGTGGATCATCTGTCCGCTCATGATTGGCAGTGGAGTTTTACAGTGTCGAGTTTCCAGCCCGGCGCCCAACCTTCCACAGAAGGCACATACACACACACACTCACACCTAGGGCCAATTTAGAGTGTCCAGTCCACCTACTGCATGTCTTTGGGATGTGGGAGGAAACCGGAGCACCCGGAGGAAACCCACGCGACCACAGGGAGGACATGCAGACTCCGCACAGAAGACACCCCAGCCGAGAATCGAACCGGAGAACCTCTTGCTGTGAGGCGGGAATGCTAACCACTGCACCACCATGGCCACCCCAACTGTTGAATGTAATATTATAGAAAAACTTAAAAATATTGAAACAAAGTATGAAGAACTTATGGAAAAGTGAATACATATGGAAGACAGGGCAATGAGAAATAATACATAAATAATTGTTGTGCAGAAATATATAGAATGGAGCAGTTGTGCTTCCTTTATTCAACTGCACCTTACTCGCTGGACTGGAGTATCTGAAAATTCTAACACTGAGTGGCACCATAGGTTACAACCCTGTAGACAGAGTGATGGGTCGAACAGGACTAGACATATAATCAGATGTTTTGAGACATACAACATGAAAGATGAGCTTTAAAAAAATTGGAAGACTGGAAAGATCTGAAAAAGGTGAAAAATTATGCACTTAGAGTTGGACGAAAGGGTCCAGGTCGTGAAATATTTTATCTGATGTTGTTAATCTTCTTTCTATTCATCACTGATGGGTTCAGTTCTGAGCCCTTGGAACTGAATCGGCCTAATACCAAGCTCATGCTAGCCAAAAACTCTCAAGCTATGTTTCTACCCATAGTGCCCTTCTCCTTGTTACCTCAGATCTCGTTTGCCATGTAGCCATAAAGCCACGTTTCAGCCGAGCTCTCAGCTAAGTGAAAACTTTTTGATATCTCTCAGGATATTTTGTATTTTTTCCTTTCACTTGTGGTTTATATTGCTATTTCTATTATTTTACTCCTATATTTAGACCTTTCACTCTGTTTCTATCCATTTGGTAAACTTTTTAAGTACCATTGGTGGTACGGCCTTTTCTCCCTACCCTTGTGGTATTTCTTGAATACCATTGTTGCTATTATTTCTCTTTTTCCCTTTACCTAACTAGTTGTGTGTTTTTGTCTGGTGTCACTCCCAGCTCACAGACTTCAGAGATTGAGGCTCCAGCTCTGGGTAATACTCTGCCAAAGCAAAGTCTCAGCGAGAGAGGTTCTTCAGGTTTTAGGATCCACGGCAGCTTCCATACCAATAGCACCTCTTGCAAAACTGCACATGTGAATACTTCAATGGCTTCTACTCTCTCAACGGTTTCCGAATTACCATCCTCTATACTTTTAAATTCAGATAACCAATTCTTGCAAGCCAGACCTTCTTCGGTGGATGAGGCCAGATGCAGAACTTTGGAGCCGCCCATTCCAGTGCCCGCCAGCCCAAAGCCATTGTGACCATGGATGCATCCATGACGGGGGGGGGGGGGGGCATTTCCAGGGAAAGACCGTCCAAGGTGCATGGTCCACGTTGGAGGCCAACCTGCATTTCAACATTCTAGAACTGAGAGCAGTGTTAGCGTTGCAAGCATTCCAACCTGTTCTTCCTTCTGGAACAATTGCAATCCATTCAGACAACATGTCAGTAGTCTGATATATCAACAAGCAAGGAGAAACCAAGTCCTATCCCCTGTGTCGAGAGGCTGTGAGAATTTGGCAGTGGGCAATAGCTTCCAACCACTTTCTGATAACGCATATCCTGGGGATTTCCAACATGATTGCAGACAAGTTGAGCAGATGTATTCTCCTGCCTCACAAGTGGTCCCTCAATCCCGGCGTAGTGGTAGAAATTTTCAGCCGTTGGGGGCCAGCTTTGCTGTGACCTCTTCGCCTCCCCATCAAACAACAAATGCAGCAGCTATTTTGCCCTATTGCCCCCAAAGGGGAGTCCCTAAGGGATGCCCTGATTCATGATTGGCCCACGGGACTGCTATATGCCTATCCCCCCATTCCTCTGATACCCCAATTCATAAAGAAAGCTATTCGGTTGAAATGCAAAGTGATCCTCATAGCCCCCTTTTGGCCTCAACAAGTTTGGTTCCTCTTCCTTCGGCCTTATCTGTTATGTCGACCATGGATTCTGGACACTCTTATAGGTTCATAGGTAGGTACTAGGCTATCGGCCCAAGGGCCTACGTAAGCCTAGCCAGCAAGGTTCCATAGCTTACGTGACCCAAGAAAGTTATTTTCCTGTGCCACTATCCACAGAGACACAGAAGTGATCCCCGGGGTGTATTTCCTATTTCCCATCCACTCATCAAGATTTTTCTTGAAGAGTGCTAATGAAGAACTTTGCTTGACATAGATGGGTAGCTTGTTCCAGAGTATAGGAAGTCTCTGGGACAGGAATCTATCCCTCCAGCATGTCCTGTTTATTGTGGTGACAAGGTTTAGGTCCATAGAGCGTGTAGCTCGGAGGGATTGGGATTTCTTTGGGTGTAGCATGTCCAACAGCTCTGGGTTTGACATAGCTTTTTATGTTAGGCAAAGATCACCACGGAGTAGGCGATATGCTACGGAGTAAAGCTGGAGATTTTTGAGGCGGTCAGTGTAGGGCATTTGTTTTCCTCTTTGTGAGGTACTTCTGTGGCCTTTCCAGCTGATGCAGATGTCTTGTGAGGTACATTCCAAAAGGGGTTCTGTACTCTATAATGGGTCTAATGAGTGACGAGTAGAGGGAAACAATGACCTCTTTTTTCCTGGATGAGAACCCTTTTATGATGAGGTGTGCCATGTAGAAGGACTTCCTGACTACTGTGGCGATGTGACTATCAAAGGAGAGACTACTGTCCACCTGGGTCCCAAGGTCTCTTATCACACATTCAGTGTTAAGTAGATTGCTGCCTATGTGGTAGTTCATGGGTACAGAGTTTTTACCAAAGGGGATGACACTGCACTTTTTGGCATTGAGCTTGAGGCCATGGCTCTGACACCAGGCATCTGTCTCAGTGAGGCCCTTCTGTAGGATGTCCACATAATTTCGGGACTTGACTATGGCTCCTAGTTTGCAGTCATCTGCGAACTTCATTAGCCTGTACTTCAGAGAAGTAGATACCAAACAGGAGAGGTCCCAGGACTGAACCCTGTGGTACTCCACTTGTCTCTGGTTTGAGGTTAGATTTGGAGTCTGCAACTTTTACAGTGTGGGTTCTGTCAATGAGCCAGTTGGCAAACCATCTTGTGATGTAGGGATTTATAGTTTTAGTTTTTTTAGTTTAGTGAGTTTAGCTATAATTCCAGAATGGGGGATGGTGTTGAAAGCCTTGGTGAGGTCAAGATAAGCTGTGTGAACCACCTTACCCCCATCTGTGGCTTTGGTGACTGCCTCAAAGAAGTTGATCAGGTTCAGGAGGCATGATCTGCCTTTCACAAACCCGAACTGGGTGGGATCCAGAGTTTGGAGGTTACCTGTCTTTGTTTATGAGTTCCGTGATGATGCATTCCATGGCCTTGCAGACCAAGCTCGTCAGGCTAATAGGGTGATAGTTCCTAGGATCAGTGGTGGCTCCCCCTTTGTGGAATGGGATAACTGTTGCTGTGCCATTCAGTGGGCACAAAGCCTGATGTGAGGCTATTATTGAACACAATCAACAGAACATGCTGGAGGGACAGATTCCTCACCCAGAGACTGCCCATGCTCTGGAATAGACTTCCCATACATGTCAAGCAGAGCACCTCACTGTCCCTCTTAAAGACAAATCTTGATGAGTGGATGGGTAATGGAAAGTTCACCCTGGTGATTACTTCTGTGGCTGTACTTGATAGAGGCACTAGGAACTAACGGGTGGCACGATGCCAGGGCACTTCTATGGGCTAGGCTTGTAAAGGCTCCAGGGCCATTAGCCTAGTACACACCTACGAACATAGGAACTTATAAAGAGTGTGGAGGAGGGGATACCACAGGGGAAAAAGCCTTAGCTGGTGAGAGACAAAACATGGCTTCCTGCTTTGTTGATGAGGACTTGACCCCACATAAAGAAGCACTGCAGTTGTTTTTAGGCAGAAATTCAAAAGATAAACACAAAAATCAAGGAATCTGTGACTAGGGCAATCCAGCACAATATGCAGGTGGATCAAATGCTGTCATTTCACTCCAGTCATTTAACAAACTTGCAACTGTTGAATGTAATCTTCTTCTTCTTCTTTCGGCTTTTCCCGGTTAGGGGTCGCCACAGTGGATCATCTGTCCGCTCATGATTGGCAGTGGAGTTTTACAGTGTCGAGTTTCCAGCCCGGCGCCCAACCTTCCACAGAAGGCACATACACACACACACTCACACCTAGGGCCAATTTAGAGTGTCCAGTCCACCTACTGCATGTCTTTGGGATGTGGGAGGAAACCGGAGCACCCGGAGGAAACCCACGCGACCACAGGGAGGACATGCAGACTCCGCACAGAAGACACCCCAGCCGAGAATCGAACCGGAGAACCTCTTGCTGTGAGGCGGGAATGCTAACCACTGCACCACCATGGCCACCCCAACTGTTGAATGTAATATTATAGAAAAACTTAAAAATATTGAAACAAAGTATGAAGAACTTATGGAAAAGTGAATACATATGGAAGACAGGGCAATGAGAAATAATACATAAATAATTGTTGTGCAGAAATATATAGAATGGAGCAGTTGTGCTTCCTTTATTCAACTGCACCTTACTCGCTGGACTGGAGTATCTGAAAATTCTAACACTGAGTGGCACCATAGGTTACAACCCTGTAGACAGAGTGATGGGTCGAACAGGACTAGACATATAATCAGATGTTTTGAGACATACAACATGAAAGATGAGCTTTAAAAAAATTGGAAGACTGGAAAGATCTGAAAAAGGTGAAAAATTATGCACTTAGAGTTGGACGAAAGGGTCCAGGTCGTGAAATATTTTATCTGATGTTGTTAATCTTCTTTCTATTCATCACTGATGGGTTCAGTTCTGAGCCCTTGGAACTGAATCGGCCTAATACCAAGCTCATGCTAGCCAAAAACTCTCAAGCTATGTTTCTACCCATAGTGCCCTTCTCCTTGTTACCTCAGATCTCGTTTGCCATGTAGCCATAAAGCCACGTTTCAGCCGAGCTCTCAGCTAAGTGAAAACTTTTTGATATCTCTCAGGATATTTTGTATTTTTTCCTTTCACTTGTGGTTTATATTGCTATTTCTATTATTTTACTCCTATATTTAGACCTTTCACTCTGTTTCTATCCATTTGGTAAACTTTTTAAGTACCATTGGTGGTACGGCCTTTTCTCCCTACCCTTGTGGTATTTCTTGAATACCATTGTTGCTATTATTTCTCTTTTTCCCTTTACCTAACTAGTTGTGTGTTTTTTTGACATATTTCATAGTTTTAGTGTATATTTAGATAGTTTAGACTTAGAGATAGTAGAGTTTGAAAATTTTCTCTAGTATTCCACCGGGATTGTTCTGTGTAAATTTCATGATGTCTGATAAAAAGGGCACATCGAGTTTTAAACATTGTGCTTCATGTAAGGGTAAACTTCCTAATAATGACTCCCATGATTATTGTGTTTATTGTTTGGGGGTGCCCCATCTTTTGGTGCAACCCCCCCCCCCGTGTGATTTGTCAAAGTTTCTGTCAGCCCACATTGAACAAGCACAAGAATAAGTTGATACTGAAGGGCCTACTTAAGTCGCCCTTTTCAGAGGCCCTTTCTGCGACAGAGGTCTCATCCCCTCCAATCAAGGATAAGAAAAGGTCCCACTCATTTCCCTCTTCACCATCTAGTGACCAGGGCAAATCTGTTAAGCCTAAAGTGCCAAAGCTATCTTCGAAGCATAAGTCTGCCTCATTGGCACTGACCTCTTCCGCTTCAGCTATGGATGCTCCTAGGTCGGCGCCAGTTTCGGCTCTGATACTGTCTCTGGCACCTACTATTCACCTTACGATGACTACAAGGATTCTGGGTGTTTCTGTATTTGCACGATTGGCTCCTTACCGCCCCCATCAAGCATCTTCTGGTAACAGCCCTGCAATACACTCTTTCCCTGGCAAAACTTTTGGGGATAACTGTAAACTGGGAGAAATCCAATCTTACTCCAGTCCAGAACATAGAATACATTGGAGCAGACTTTGACACCCGCTCTTGTCTGGTGTCACTCCCAGCTCACAGACTTCAGAGATTGAGGCTCCAGCTCTGGGTAATACTCTGCCAAAACAAAATCTCAGCGAGAGAGGTTCTTCAGGTTTTAGGATCCATGGCAGCTTCCATACCAGTAGCACCTCTTGCAAAACTGCACATGTGAATACTTCAATGGCTTCTACTCTCTCAACGGTTTCCAAATTACCATCCTCTATACTTTTAAATTCAGATAACCAATTCTTGCAAACCAGACCTTCTTTGGTGGATGAGGCCAGATGCAGAACTTTGGAGCCGCCCATTCCAGTGCCCGCCAGCCCAAAGCCATTGTGACCATGGATGCGTCCATGACAGGGGGGGTCATTTCCAGGGAAAGACAGTCCAAGGTGCATGGTCCACGTTGGAGGCCAACCTGCATTTCAACATTCTAGAACTGAGAGCAGTGTTAGCGTTGCAAGCATTCCAACCTGTTCTTCCTTCTGGAACAATTGCAATCCATTCAGACAACATGTCAGTAGTCTGATATATCAACAAGCAAGGAGAAACCAAGTCCTATCCCCTGTGTCGAGAGGCTGTGAGAATTTGGCAGTGGGCAATAGCTTCCAACCACTTTCTGATAACGCATATCCTGGGGATTTCCAACATGATTGCAGACAAGTTGAGCAGATGTATTCTCCTGCCTCACAAGTGGTCCCTCAATCCCGGCGTAGTGGTAGAAATTTTCAGCCGTTGGGGGCCTGCTTTGCTATGACCTATTCGCCTCCCCATCAAACAACAAATGCAGCAGCTATTTTGCCCTATTGCCCCCAAAGTGAGAGTCCCTAAGGGATGCCCTGATTCATGATTGGCCCACGGGACTGCTATATGCCTATCCCCCCATTCCTCTGATACCCCAATTCATAAAGAAAGCTATTCGGTTGAAATGCAAAGTGATCCTCATAGCCCCCTTTTGGCCTCAACAAGTTTGGTTCCTCTTCCTTCGGCCTTATCTGTTATGTCGACCATGGATTCTGGACACTCTTATAGGTTCATAGGTAGGTACTAGGCTATCGGCCCAAGGGCCTACGTAAGCCTAGCCAGCAAGGTTCCATAGCTTACGTGACCCAAGAAAGTTATTTTCCTGTGCCACTATCCACAGAGACACAGAAGTGATCCCCGGGGTGTATTTCCTATTTCCCATCCACTCATCAAGATTTTTCTTGAAGAGTGCTAATGAAGAACTTTGCTTGACATAGATGGGTAGCTTGTTCCAGAGTATAGGAAGTCTCTGGGACAGGAATCTATCCCTCCAGCATGTCCTGTTTATTGTGGTGACAAGGTTTAGGTCCATAGAGCGTGTAGCTCGGAGGGATTGGGATTTCTTTGGGTGTAGCATGTCCAACAGCTCTGGGTTTGACATAGCTTTTTATGTTAGGCAAAGATCACCACGGAGTAGGTGATATGCTACGGAGTAAAGCTGGAGATTTTTGAGGCGGTCAGTGTAGGACATTTGTTTTCCTCTTTGTGAGGTACTTCTTTGGCCTTTCCAGCTGATGCAGATGTCTTGTGAGGTACATTCCAAAAGGGGTGCTGTACTCTATAATGGGTCTAATGAGTGACAAGTAGAGGGAAACAATGACCTCTTTTTTCCTGGATGAGAACCCTTTTATGATGAGGTGTGCCACGTAGAAGGACTTCCTGACTACTGTGGCGATGTGACTATCAAAAGAGAGACTACTGTCCACCTGGGTCCCAAGGTCTCTTATCACACACTCGGTGTTAAGTAGATTGCTGCTATGTGGTAGTTCATGGGTACAGACAGAGTTTTTACCAAAGGGATGACACTGCACATTTTGGCATTGAGCTTGAGGCCATGGCTCTGACACCAGGCATCTGTCTCAGTGAGGCCCTTCTGTAGGATGTCCACATCATTTGGGGACTTAACTATGGCTCCTAGTTTGCAGTCATCTGCAAACTTCATTAGCCAGAGGCCTTCTGTGTTAGCCTGTACTTCAGAGAAGTAGATACCAAACAGGAGAGGTCCCAGGACGGAACCCTGTGGTACTCCACTTGTCACTGCTTTGAGGTCAGATTTGGAGTCTGCAACTTTTACAGTGTGGGTTCTGTCAGTGAGCCAGCTGGCAACCCATCTTGTGACGTAGGGATTTATACCTAGTTTAGCGAGTTTAGCTATAATTCCAGAATGGGGGATGGTGTTGAAAGCCTTGGCGAGGTCAAGATAGGCTGTGTGAACCACCTTACCCTCATCCACGGCTTTGGTGACTGCCTCATAGAAGTCGATCAGGTTCAGGAGGCATGATCTGCCTTTCACAAACCCGAACTGGGTGGGATCCAGAGTTTGGAGATTACCAATGTCTTTGTTTATGAGTTCCATGATGATACGTTCCATGGCCTTGCAGACAAGGTTTGTCAGGCTAATCGATAGCTCTGGGATCAGTGGTGGCTCCCCCTTTGTGGAGTGGGATAACTGTTGCTGTGTGCCATTCAGTGGGCACAAAGCCTGATGCAAGGCTATTATTGAACATATGGTGCTTAAGTGGGGAGCCAGTTCATTCTGAAGTTCGTGTAAAAACGCAGCCTAGGATGTTGTCCGGTCCGATGGATGCTGTGTTTTTGGCTTTAGAGAGTGCAGCTTTTATCTAAGTAGTTGTGATTACAGGGACTCTGCATTCTTCCTGTATAGATATGGGCCCTTTAGGGGGTGAGAGGGGGGGGTAAAGTTAGCACTGAACCGATCTGCCAGGATGTTGGCAATATCAGTTGGTTCTGTAATTTTCGTGCCTTTGGCTGTAACTCAGAGCAGATCTGGATGTTGCCATCTAGGTTCTTGACATAGCTATAGAATGCTTTGTGGTTGTCCTTGGATTTAGTGGCAATTTCGTAGCTAGCTTTGGAGGATCTTATAAGGGATCTCAGCTTCTTACTGAGACTGACCAGGGAGCTACTCCAGCCATTGGATTTTACTCTCTTGCAACAGATTCTTCCTTCTGTTGTACAGTTTGTTTATGGCAGGGGACCACCAGATTGGCTTCCTTTTTTGGAGGATAGCATCTTGGTTCTGTTTGGGATAGCACAATCCATGCACTCATGTAAGTGCTTATAGAGTGCATTTGTGTAGGATTCAGCAGTTGTAACTGTATTGTCCATCTGCATGGGTGTCATGAAGTTCACCACTTCTGCCATAAGAAGCATGAAGTTGGCTTTGGAGAATTTTTTTACTGTGGTTTCCTTAATGGGGGTGGGGTGTGGATATCAAGGGTGATAAGCTTATGGTCGGATCGGACCAACGAGGAGTTGAGTTCAGGTGTGGAACACCGTTCACTCATATTGGTAATAACTAGGTCTAGGATATTGTTGCCCCTGGTGGGGTTGTAGATAAGTTGATCTAGGGCATTGGAGTTTATGAATTCCAGAAAGCATTGAGCTAAGGAGTTGGTACACGAGTAGTTTTCCCAGTTAATGGTGGGGTAGTTGAAGTCACCCATTATTAAGGTGTTTGGTTGAACCCTAATATTTTCCAGTACATCAAGAAAAGAGGAGTGGGAATCCTGGGGCATGGTGGGGGATCTGTAGCAAACTATAATTTGGATTGCAGTTTTGCCCAGAGTTAGTTGCACTTGGATAACCTCAGATGCATTATACTGAGCAACTAGCCTGGCGGTGTGGATATCCTTAATGAATATGGACACACCTCCGCCTTTGGTGTTTCAGTCCAGGTTACATTGCCGAAAAGTGTGGTATGAGTTATAGCCTGGTAGTGCAGGGGTGCTGTTTGGAACCTTGAACCAGGTCTCAGTCACTGCACAGATATCGATGTTCTCCATTTTAAGGAGTGCCTCGAGTGAGTGCATTTTGAGATTTAGACTTCTAGCATTGAGTAGCATTGCCCTCAGTTTTTGCTTGCTTGTTCCTGTTATGGTGGTGAATTTGTTATTTGAACCTTGCCTAAAAAAGGCACTATAGGGGCAGCAAGAGCCTTAGCCAGTATCCGGAATTCCAGGGGCGACAGGTGCTGGCCATCTGTGGCAAAGCATCGTGGTCTGTCGACCATGTCATCCCAAGCAGACAGATACTGGATCCACTTAGAATGACACCAGAAGCTTAGCCAATTCTTGAAGTCAATCATTTTGTCCTTGTACTGCGGTACCATTCTGGGCGATGGCAGAATGTTACTTAGAGCTAGGGTCATACCTGCCTGGGCTACAAGATCGGAGAGCTCTTCCATGTCTCTTTTCATGTAGTCCAGGGAGGTACTTCTCAGGTCATTCACACCAACATGGACAATGACAGAGTCATATTTGTACTTGTTGTGGAGTGACCTGAGTGCGTGGGTTATGTGGCGGATCCTGGCACCCGACAGGCAGCTGACAGTAACCTTCTCCTTGTCTAGCCTAGTGAGTGGGACATCAGTGTGCCTGACTTTAGAGTCACCTATGACTAGTGTGATGGGTATGTTGTTTTGCCTTATTGGCTGTGGTTGAGTGGCACACTGAGTCTGTGGGCTATGTGTCATTTGGGTTGTGTTGGAGGATGGAGGTTGCTTGCGTTTCTGCTTTGGAGGTCTCTGTTGCTTAGACAGATTATTATTGAGAGCCTCAAGATGCCCAGATTCATCAGATAGACAGGAGAGAACACTGGGAGCTGGCCCTTGGACATGCTTGAATAAAAAACTATTTTCCTCTAGATAAGTGAGGAAAGTGAGTACAAGAGCTGTTTTTCTTTAAGCAAGTGAGAAAATTAAGTAAAAAAAAACTGTGTTCCTCTAGGTAATGAGGAAGATTGAGTGCTGTAGTAATTAGTAGCTTATTTAGTGCTTATAAGTTTTGAACAAGTGCTGAGCATGAACAAGCAAATTTAAGTGCTAAAACTAAGAATCTGTATCTGCACTAGACGAGTTACAGGACAGAAACAAGTGCAAATGCAGGCTTTCAAATCAGAAAGTTGGGAGAGATGGAAGATTGCCCAAATGGCCAATAACTACAATTTCTGGGCCAGAACCACTCCTTATGTGGTAGACAGGTTAGCTAGTGCTTACCATTCCCACTGATACGCTAGGAAGCTTCCCTCCAACACAGAAAGGCTTGGGGGGCTCAGAAGCTTACATACAGTCCTGGATACAGCAAATCTGTATCTGGAACACTAGTTACAGGAAAGGTAGGAAACAGGCTTACAGTTTTATTTTTTTTTTTTTTTACAGAAAAGTAGCAAAAACATTAGTAAAAACAATTCACATGCAGTGCAAGTAAGCACACTTGAGTATGCAGCAATATTAAGCCAAACACAGTTTAAAAAATGCAATTAAATTAAAAAGGACTAAAATCAAGTGCAGAAAGAGTTTATTAGGTAGAATGTGGTAAAGAGATGGGACTGGGGGAGAGTCCCAGATCAAATCTACAGTGGGGTGGGCAACTGGAAAAGCCACCAAATTTAAACTACAAACCAAAAATAGGGAGGGTGGGTAAGACAAAACAGTTTCAACAGAGATCTAAGCAACAACTAACAGACCTAATCTCTCACCCCCAAGGGTTGAGTCACCTGAACTTATCCAATCTCAAGCTGACAGCTTGGTTTCTCCACTTCCATTAATCGCCAGGCAGGATGATCTCACCTCAACTATTCGTGACATTATTCTGGCCTCTCATAAACCATCCACCAGAAGACTATATCTAGACAAATGGAAAAAGTTCTCTATTTGGTCAAAGAAAAATATGCTGGATCCATACTCGGCTCCAGTCACAGCAGTTTTACAGCATCTATCTAAAGTCTTCGAAGATGGAGCCGCAACTTCTACAATACGGGTACATCTAGCTGCTATTTCAAGCTATCCTAATGGGTTGGATGATTCTCACCTCATCTCACTTCGGTTATGCAAAACATTTCTCAAATGGGTCTCCCACATTAGGCCTTAATCGGACAACCTGTAGTCTGGAACCTCACGTTAGTTCTCCAGACTTTACCTCAACCTACATTTGAGCCTGCAGCAAAATGTGACCTCAAATTCTTGTCGTGGAAATCCCTTTTCCTGGTAGCCATCACATCAGCCAGACGAATTTCTGAGCTTCAGGCATTATGCACCAAAAGGCCCCATCTAATCTTCCACAAGGACAGAGTATCACTCTCGATTAATTAATCTTTCCTCCCCAAAGTTGTTTCAGACTTTTTTCCATCAATCAGTCCATTGATTTGCAAGTATTTTTCCTGAATTTTTCTAAAAAAGGGGAATACTGTCTACATTCCTTGGATGTGCACAGACAATTGAGATTTTATTTAGACAGGACCAAAGCAATACGTAAAACTGACCAACTTCTTTCTCTGGGCCTAGATTGGGAAATTCTGTCTCCAAGGTCACTTTGTCAAAATGGTTGAGGGACTCCATATGCTACATTTATTCACTTGCAAAAGAACCTATGCCACAAAATGTTAAAGCCAATTCTACTAGGTCTATGGCAACATCTGTAGCCTTCCATTCCAGAGCTTGTATGGATGATATTTGTGCAGCAGCCACTTGGGCTAAACCCCACACTTTTATCAATAATTACAAATTGAATGTGGTCTCCAGAGGGAAAGCTTCCTTTGGCTAAATGGTGCTCAGGAACATTCTTCCATAAGGGCCACCCAAGGATCACAAGGTAGCTGGGGATTCTGTCCCATCAGTGATGAATGGAAAAAAGATTAACAACATCAGATAAAGAAGTTATGTCTTACCATAACGTTCCATCTGTGTTGTTGATCTTCTTTTATTCATCACTTTCCACCCTCCTTCCCCCGCCAAAGGCTCCTGGGAGATACTTTGGGGTCCAAGTGGTGACTTAGGGCATTTGCGCAGAAATGGCCTCTGCTTTGCTAGTACAACATGGGCAAACTTGATCTGAGGTAACAGGGAAAAGGGCACTATGGGTAGAAGCTTAGTTGAAGGGTTTTGGGCTGGCGCGAGCTTGGTATTAGGCCGACTCTGTTCCGAGGGCTCTGAACCAAACCCATCAGTGATGAATGAAAGAAGATCAACAACACAGATGGAACATTATGGTAAGACATAACTTCTTTATTTTACCACTTAGTCAATATCTCTCTTAGTTATTTTCACAAAGCTTCTCCACAAAGTTTATGAAGGCAGTGAAGAATGTAATAATACATTTTATCAGAGCAGGGGAAAAAAATAAGAGTTCTGTGGGACAGGGAAGTTTTTCCCAAGGAATGGGGCAGGCTAAGGGTTCTGGATATGTAGAGTTATTTTAACTCTTTGCATTTTAAGTATTTTGTACTACTGCAACTGATTATTTATCAGGCTAACTAGAAGGAGCTTGCGTGGATGGTTTTGGTGCTGGAAGGACTCAGGAATCAGAGGGAAGTCTGAAGGATTTTTGGCAAAAAAAACGGTTCAGGTCTGTTTGGTAATGAACTGTGTTTCAGACACTGCAAGAGTTGTCAAGAAAAAAGGATGTGGCAGCCTAGAAGAATAGCTTGCTTCCAATTGGACAGTCAAAGGAAAGTTGCAGAGAAGAAGAAATTTGCAGGAAGTAGAAGATGGGGGAAGGTATTAAATGTTAAATGTTGGGAGCAAATGCAGATGGAAAATAATGAAAACATGGGAGAGGGTCAAAGAGAGGGATATCTTCTAGAAGCTCATTTCAGGCTGGAATTTTAGGTCTGGTACCTACAGCTAAAATATACGAAGATATTTCCTGAGGAAATATGGCCTAGGAACTTAGTAAAAGTCTGGGATATACTAAAGAGGGGTGGGGAGATGGGACTATGTAAATTAAGTAGGGGGAAATCATTTGGAAAATTGGGAAGCTGTATTCCTTGGTGGCATGAAGGTACAAATCCAGCCACAGGACTGAGAACAAATATACTTGCTGACCACTTATGCAATAAAGAGCAGATAATTTAAGATTTTTTTTGGGGGGGGGAGATGTTTGCATAAATATTTTTATACTCCAGTCAAAATAATATATATATTTTCCCAGACAGAAGAGAGCTGCTGGCGATGTCACAGGGAAAGGGATACCTTGACCCATGTGTTTTGGGACTGCTCAGGTTTGAGCAGTTTCAAGATGGAGACAGAAGAATTGATCTGCAAGGTCCTGAGTAAGGATATTAGTCTAACACCCAGGTTGTTCCTCTTGGAAACTGAGACAGTGGACTATATTCCAGGTAGGCAGTATTCCAGGTAGGCAGAAAGGTATAATGTTTATTATACTGTTGGCTGCAAAAAAACTCATAACTGAGAAATGGAAAACAGAAGGGGTGGCAGAAATACAAGAAATGACAGCTATAGTTACCAAAATGTACAAGAGAGAAGGCTTGGGAACAACAGGTAAAGCAAGGATCAAGCACAAGGCAACATGAGCATGTTGGAAAGAGGCAGTAAATATGAGGGGGTTATGTCACAAGGAGTCACATAATAACAGTAACACAGTTCTGAACTGCAAGGTTATGAGACACTGGTTGAGGAAAATATGGGGGACATGCTGGCTGAAGAATTTAGCAAGGAAAATACAAAGCAATGAGAATATGCACAGATGTAAGCTGAAAAGGGAAACATTTCACAACAGGAAGGGGTTTGTTATGGTTGCATTTTGGTTTTGATTATGTCTGTGTGTTGATGTTTGACACTAAATCAGATGCATACTTGTAGATTATATAACACACTCAAGGCTGCTGTTAGTAGTTGTGACATAAGGTGTAAATAACACTTATAAGAGAAGATCTGATGTCAGTTTTCATTCATTCCTCAACAGTGGGTTTGGATCCGACCTTCAGATCTGACTTAACTGTTACTTTAGCTCGTGGCCACTAGGAAACTCTTGAGCTCCTCCCTTACCCATAAGGCACCATCCCCTAACATACCTCAAATCTCGTTTGCCACTTTCATGTTTGGAAGTGGTCACTTTGAGCTCTCGAGCTTGCAGGTTTGTAGGGAAGATGAATCTTTTTTTTTTCCATAGCTGATATTTCTGGATATTTTTAATATCTACCTTCCTTACATTAGTACCTCCCTTCTCTACACTTTTTTGTGTACTCTTCCTTACCATAGTTGGTAAGTTTCTTCTCTTTACACTCTTAGTGTATTCCTTAATACCATTGTTGTTATTTTTCTGTTTCATCCTTTCTTTTTTCTTAGCTATTTAAAAAAAAAGTTGACAATGTCTAAAAAGGGTCCACCTGGTTTTAAAACGTGCCAGAAATGCAACCACAAGTTGCTGCTTTTTAATGTGTGTATTGTTTGGTCCCAGAGCATTTGCAGATTGAGTGTTCTGTATGTAAGGCTTTCAATCCGCGAGCAATTGCTGATAGATAAAATAACCTTATTTTGAAGGGGCTACTACCCTCTTCTTTTTCAGAGGCTATTTCTGGGGCTCAACCCCCAAACTAAAGCTTAAGAAGCCTTCTGTCAAGCCTTTGGGTCCTTCCAGATCCTCGACTCCCTCTTTGGATCCTACCACAGAACCACCAAGGAAAAACACAAAAAGTTGGATCCGAAGACTGCTCCTACCCAGTCAGTATTAGAGTCAAAATCATCTTCTTCAGATCCTAGCCTCTTGGATCCAAAGCCTTTACCAAAGACATGATATTCTCCTTCCATTGACTCGGTACCCTCAAAAATACCATTCCTAGAATCCTGCCAGCACTCCAGATATCCATCAGTGGCATCTTCTCGTTCTTCCAGATGTCTGACCATGGCTGATGTGAACAGAATGATGAGGAAGTTTCTCTCAGTGCAGACAAAGATGGGAGTTCTCCCGGCTCCTACCCCTTTGGGTCAGGAAGTCTTGGTTTGTACTACACCACCAATATCAGCTCCTTCTCCAATCTGACTTGTCATTTCAGAGCCCTTGTATCCAAGTTTCCCAGGACCATCTGGATCACATCCAAGGATTATTGCATCTTTGGATCCAAGACTTTCTCTGACCGCACCAGCTCTGATAATTTTGGATCCAAAATACTTGCCGAGCCGAGGCATCCCCTGTTGGATCTGAGGTGTTAGCATTGACTTCAAAGCTCTTGGAGCCATCTCTGCCCCTTGGATCTCAGCACTGGATAACTCAGCTTTGGGTGGATTACCTTCGGAGCAGGGAGAGATGATGGGTTGGAAACTTGGCTTCTCAGCTCTATTGACTTCCTTCTCCCTGAGGCATTCTGCCTTTGTGGTGATGGAGAGAGTGTTCTCTGCTTCTGCAGGACAGATGATTCCTCCCCCCACAGATCTGCCTTCTGGATCCCATATGTCTCTGTGCATTGACCCCCATCATTCCACTCCATAGGTACAACCAGCCCAAAGTCTCCAGGCTACCCAGCAGGATATTACTATTTCTACAGATATTTCTCTGGAACACCCCACTGAAAAAGTCCCTAGAAACAGGAAGTGCTAGAGGAAGCACTTAAACTCCAAGCAGAAGTCCATCACAGAAGATACTGTTGATTTTGATGAGTAGGAAGGGTCCTCAAGATCCACCAACTGTAGACGTCTCATTCGGAGAAATCCCTAAGATCCTTAAGCAAATGGGTGTTTGGTCTACCAATAATTCTTCCCAGGAGGAATCAATATTCCTGGAAGCTTTTGGATGTGGCCCATCTACTTCCTGGATGACTCTGCCCACCGACGAACTCATTGACTTGGGCTGTAGGCAGGCATGGAAGGAACCAGACATGGCCGAGCCAAGCCCCAAAAGACCAGATTGGATTCTGGCACCACCAGCAGGATGTGAGTTTTGGAGCAAGGAAGTACCTGTAGATGCCATGTTCATGGCAGCAGCCACCACAAATGAACTCACAGAACAGAGTTTTGCTGGCCAATTCCCCTAACAGGGAGTCAAGGGTGTTGAACAGATTTGGGAAGCATGTGTATGCTTCAGCAACCTGTGCCCTCAAATTGCTGAACTCCCTGGCACACTTTACAAGAGTGTAAAGGGATCTGATAAAGGAACTTTCAAAATCCCTTTCTGGGACCAGTACTGCTGAAACTCAGTTGGCTGCCCTTCAATCCATTTCTAATTGGTTCATGAGGCTTATCCAGTTCAGAGTGCTGTCTTTTGGCTTCATGACAGCCACCAGGGTCTTCCCCAAATGCATGGCAGTAGTAGCAACTCACTTGAGACTGCAGGGATTCCAGATATTTCCGTACTTGGATGACTGACTCATTACCACCCTGACCAGGCATCTACTAATAAGAGCTCACGACCAAGTACTCCAGACATGCTCCTGTCAGGGGATCACCATAAATTACAGCAAATCTCAGTTAGAACTATCTCAGACATTGGAATTTATAGGAGCAATTTTCAACGCAGTATCAATGACAGCTTCGCTTCATCTCTCAGGAGTACAGACTATCAGATTCCTGGTCAGAACGATAATTCACAAATTCACAATCTCAGCCCAATTGATCCTACAAGCCCTGGGATCAATATCAGTGGCTATAGTTCTAGTTTCCCTAGCAAGATTTCACATGAGAGTTTTTCAGTGAATGCTAGTGACAAAATGATCTATTCTTTATCAGCATATGTCCACCCAGATAAGAATGACCCAAGCATGCTAAAGATACCTTTGGTAGTAGATTCGATCAGATGAGGTACTGCAAGGCCATCCCTTCATTCTCCCTCAGCCCAAGACCATAGTGACATGGACGCTTCCCAGACCAGGGGCTGGGCACTTCCTGAGGAGAACAGTCCAGGGCATGTGGTCCACCAAAGAGGCCAACACTCACATCACTGTCTTGGAAATGAGAGCAGTGCTTTTTAGCATTGCAGGCCTTCCAAGGCTCTCTCCCTTTTGGGGCAGTTGCGATTCAAACAGACAATATGTCAGTGGTCTGGTACAGCAACAGACAAGGAGGAACCAGGTCTTAATACTTGTGTCAACTAAGAGTGTGGCAATGGGCAATGTCATCCAACCAATTTCTGATAGCAATGCACATTCTGGGAAAACCCAAGGTGATAGCAAACAAACTGAGCAGGTTCATTTTACTACCTCATGAGTGATCTCTCAACATGGAAGTGGCAGAAATTATGTTTCACCGATGGGGCCAGACTTGCTGCAACCTGTTTGCATCTTCCCTAAACAAGTGCAGCAGCTTCTTTGCCCTAACCCCCCCCCCCCACTGGGGGAATCACCAAGAGATGCTGTACTACACAATTGCCCCCCTCCGGTCTCCTCTATTCATTTCCCCCAATTCCCTTGATCCCCAAATTTCTGCAGAAAGCTTTCCAGTTGAAGAGCAAAGCCATCCTCATTGCACCTTACTCTAGCCTCGACAGATTTGGTTCCCCTTTCTTTGGCCTTATGTAGTCTACCCACCTTGGATTCTGGATCCACTTCCAGACCTCCTGTCTCACCCGACAGACATGATCCACCAGGATATCTCAAATCTAAAGCTAACAGCCTGGTTTCTCTACATCCGTTAATAGCCAGGCAAGAAATGATATGTGTATCTATCTTCCTACATTCTGACTGATGAGTTCGCGATCCTCCTCTCCCTCTCTCGCTTTATGCCAAAGAGCGAAGTTCTCTAATTGGCTGCGCTGCTATATTATATCCCAGCACCACCACCACCAGTCCCCTAGATTTGCGCCGCTACTAACCTGAAGACGTGGTCTCGAGCTACAGACCAATTGGATCAGGAAATTCCAGGTTCTTTTAGTGAACCAAAGAAGACAGGGGGAGAAACCAATAATATCGACCAAACAGAAATATCAACCATCCCAAATAAAATTCAAAATCAATGTTAATCCATTTGTTGAAGGATGTTTTGGATGATTGGAGACCTCCATAGATATCCCAATTATCACATACACGACCATCAGGCGTCGAGGGATCAGGTGGCGCTCATCTGCGCTGGTCAGTCATTACCAATTTTTGTGCTCACCCTTTGGTCCCCACAGCAGCCCCAGGGTGTCACCAGTGTTGTTTAGTAGTGGCTCAAGTCTCGCTGAAAAGTCGTTTCGGATTCCGTTTCCCTGGCTGACGACTTGACCCCTGACTGCCACCACCAGGCATCTACTAACAACCAACCTCAAAGCCACCATCCTGGTGCTTCCCCTGGGGGTTACATTCCAATTGGTCAAGTCTGTCTTGCTGCCCTCCCTAAATTCAAGGTATATTAGCAGAGATAGACTCAAGATTGATGGCTCTGATGAGGGCTACCTGGCTGTACTACAGGCCTTACAGGCCTTCCTTCCCTAGGCATCATCACATCATCATCCACAACCATGGTGGTCTGGTGGTGTGTCAAACATCTGAACAGAAACACCCCCCTTTACCCCTTGATAGGCCAGCAGGAGAGGGAGGGGGCAGAGGCTACCAACCGCTTCTCAGCTTCTTGGTAGCATTCATTCCGGGAAAATCAAATATAATGAGGCAGAATTAAATTGAGCACTCTCTCCTCTCTCCCAGTGTCTCTAAACAGACAGTAGCAGCTCAGGTTTTCAGGAGATGGGGTTCTCTTCTCCTGTCTCATCATATACTTTTGTCTTCTCATAAAACCTCTACAAAAAAACTTTACAGAAGTAAATGGAAAATATTTGATCTGATGTTAATCTTCTTTCCATTCATCACTGATGGGTTCAGTTCCAAGCCCTCGGAACTGAGTTGGCCTTTTTACCAAGCTCGTGCCAGCCAAAAACTCTCGAGCTGAGCTTCTACCCAGAATGCCCTTCTCACTGTTACCTCAGATCTCGTTTGCCACATAGCCGTAAAGCCACGTTTCAGCGGAGCTCTCAGCTAAGTGGAACTTTATTTGATATTTTGTGTGGAAAACTTTTGATATTTTTTCTCTTTTAGTGAGTGATTAGCATCTCTGGTGGTTTTTCTTCTGTCAGACCTTGATCTTTCTTCTCTGCTCTACCCGTTGTTACTGTTGGTAAACTTTCAAGTACCATTGTTGGTACAGCCTTCTCCCCTTACCCTTGTGGTATTCCTTCAAAACCATAGCTGGTATTTCTCCTTTCTTTCCTAGCTTGTTAGTGTTTTTTCATTAAGGTGTTTGTCTTACTTATACTTACGACTATAGTGATACAACTGTGTGGCTTTTTTGAACTGTGTTTGACTTATTAGTACAAACTGGTTAAACTGTTTGCCTGTGGTGTCTCTCTGTCAAGATGTCGGATAAGAAGGGTACTTCAGGGTATAAGCATTGTGCTTCATGTAATGGCAAGTTACCTAATAGTGTTCTCACGATGACTGTGTATACTGTTTGGGGGTGCCCCACCTTTCGATGCAACCTCCTTGTGACATTTGTCAGAATTTCAGTCAATGCACTCTTAATGAGCACAGAAATAAACTGATACTGAAAGGATCACTTAAGTCTCCTTTTTCAGAGGCCATTTCTGTGATGGAGGTCTCAACTCCTCCTACAAAAGACAAAAAGAGGTCCCACTCTGTTCCTTCCTCACCATTGGGTGATCAGGGTAAGCCTGTGAAATCAAGGGTCCCTAAGTAGTCCTCGGAACATAAATCTGCCTCTATAACTCCGTCCTTGTCAGCTCCAAGCATCTCAAAACCTACGATACTGGCACCAGCGTCAGCACTGATCCTGCCTCTGGCACCAATGATCACTACGCCTACTACGACTTCGGCATCTGTGGCCACTGTGGGTCAGGGCATGCTTCGATAACTTTGTCAGTTATGATTCTGGAACCTACTGTTTTGTTTCTGAGTGCCACTTCGGCACCGACCGTTTTAACGACCAAATTGGATTTGACCCCATTAATCCCAGTCTCAAAACTTGAGACTTTGTTGCTGGCAGATCTTGCACCACGGACCCGATACTCCCCTTCCATAGATCCGTTCCTGGGCCAGATGTATAGCCCATTCATTGACCAACCTTTCTCTCCATCCAGAGTATCTACTAGATCCACCAGGAGCCTGTCAGAACACAATGTGGTGTATCTTGTGGACCAGCTGTTGGCAGGCAGGGGGAATAACCACACTTTTTAAGACCCATCTGCCTGCAGAACATGGGTTGGTTTCTCCACAGACTCCTTCTTACACTCCTCCTTTGACTATTTAAGTTCCGAAGCCTTCTGCTCCAATGTCCTTCTTGGAATCCATCACCTCGGCGCCTATAGTAGACCTCACTCCTGCCCCTTTGGTCTTCGGTTCCTGCTGAACCGGTCCTTCCTCAATCTGGGGATTGGGGGCGGGGCTCCTCTGCTCAGGGCACAGAGCCATGTTTTTATTTGGTTCCATCTCAATGCCGATAGCCACATCTGTCCTGATCCTGCTTGAGGCTCCATCTGTGGGGGTGGGTTCGTCGGAGCAGGGTGTGACCCCGGCCCCGAGGTTGTCATTCTCGGTTCCGGGCTCCCATCCCTCTTCAGGTGGAACTGCTTTCCATGCGATGGAGAGAGCCCTCATTTCTGGAACCACTCCTTTGATGTCAGAACCCCAGTTTGCACCCCCTGAGCTACACCTGCCACAGACCACCCTCCCCGGGACACCGGGCAGAGAAGCCGCAGGACATCCCTGTTCAAGGTACCTGCTCTTCTGAGTCCTCCTCAGAGACCCCCATGGAGGAGCACCCTCGAAAGATGACGTGCAAGAGGAAGCACATGGCCTCACCTGAGGAGTCTTTAATGGAAGACATGGATTACAATGATGGTGAAGGGTCCCCACTGTCATGTCCTGATGATGTCTCCTTCGGGGACATCCTGGAAATGCTAAAACAAAGAGGTGACTGGAAGCCCACCAACCCTTCATCTGAGGAGTCCGTGTTCCTGCAGGCTTTCTGCTTCTGGCCTTCTACCTCTTGGGTGCTCATCCAGTTCGTCATGCAGCTCGCTTGGAAGAACCCTGACTCCAATGAGGTGATCCCTCGGAGACCTGACAAAATTCTTTCCCCTCCCAAGGAGATCCCGCATTCATCTAGAAGGGTTACCAGTTGACGCTATGATGGTGGTGGTGGCCACGAAAAAGGACTTGGCTGAGGAAAGTCCCACTGTTCACCTGCCCAACAGGAAGTCCTGGGCAGTGGACAGACTTGGGAAGCGAGTTTTTGCATCAGCAATCTTTGCTATACGGTCACTGAACTATATGGCACGTTTTAGGAGGCTCCAGAGGGACTTGATCACCAAACTCTCTGGGACACTAACAGGACAGCTGTCTGATGAGGACACGGACAAAGTGGCCTTGCAGTTCGCAACCCTGGAATCGATCTCCAACTCGTCCATGAGGTTGCTTTCACATGCGACCAAAGGGGCGGCTAGAGCAGCGGGCTTGGGCGTTGTCATGAGGCGTCATGCCTGGATGCACATTTGTGACCTCACGGACCCCTTCAGGTCTTCCTTTCTGAATGCTCCCATCAAAGCATCATCCCTTTTTGGCTCCAAAGTAAAGGACACGCTAGCCAGGTGCAAGCAAGACAGCAAGACCCTGTCTGCCATAGGCCTGCAATTTTCCAATCCTCAACATACCTTCTCCAGGAAGCAGAGGAGTGGGAAAATGTGGCACAAAAAATCTCAGGGTCCTTTCCATGCCGCACATGGTGATGATACCCCCAGGGGCAGACAGGATAACAATTCTGGAAGATGCCCCTACAGAGGCAGAGGGGGTCCTCGTAACCAAGGCTCCAGGGACTCCTTCTCTGGACAGCCTTATCAGCACTCCTGAGGAGTAGCCCGATTGCTTACCTCTGGAAGCAGTCAGGGGTTATTTTTCTTTGTACCAATTCGCCTGGCACTCTATGATGACCGATCGTTGGGTGCAGAGTATAATCACCAGTGGTTACGCAATTCCCCTTTCTTGTCAACCAAACCTTCCAAAAAAGCTTCCTGATGTTCCACCCAGTCCAAGGGAAGAAGCAGCTTTAGAGCTAATAAAACGGTCTCAAAAAAAGAGTCATCCAACCAGTCCCACCAGACCAGCACAGATCCAGATTCTACTCAAGATTCTTTTTGGTGCCAGAAAAGACAGGGGACTGGAGACCCATTTTGCATCTCAGCAGCTTAAATAAGTCTGTCACCCAAACCAAATTCCAGATGGTCACGGTTCAGTCCATTCTCCCTTTTTTAAGGGAAGGCGATTGGATATGCTCACAAGATGCATATTACCACATCAAAATGGACAAATGCTCCAGGAGTCTGCTTCGCTTCTGGCTAGGGGCCAGTCATTATCAATTTTGTGCCCTGCAGTTTGGCCGCTCTGCAGCCCTCAGAGTGTTCATTCAGTGCATGGCAGTGGTCACAGCTCACTTGAGACTACAAGGATTCCGGGTGTTTCCATACTTGGATGACTGGCTCCTCACCGCCCCTACCAAGCATCTTCTGGTAAGAGCACTGCATTGTACACTCCGTCTGGCAAAACTTTTGGGAATAACAATCCATTGGGAGAAATCAAACCTTACCCCTACACAACAAATAGAATTCACTGGAGCAGAGTTTAATACCCAGTCCTGTCTAGTGTCACTCCCAAATCACAGACTCCAGTGACTGAGGCTTCAGTTCCGAGTGATACTTTGTCAAACAAAAGTTTCAGCAAGAGTAGTTCTTCAGGCCTTAGGATCCATGGCAGCTTCAATTCCAATAGTGCCCCTAGCAAAGCTACACATGCGAATCATGCAATGGCTCCTTCTTTGTCATTGGTTCCCAAACTATCACCCCCTCAGTTACTAGATTCAAATTACCAACTACTGCAAGTGGGACCTCCTTTGGTGAATGAGGCCAATCGCAGAACTTTGGAGTCACTGTAATAACAATTAATCTGCAAGCATCTTGCTATTTGTCTGTTGCAATAAGCTACATGCAGAAATGCATGAATTTGCAAGGCTAGGGTGTAACCACAGCTGACTGAAGCAGAACCGTTTGTGCCTGACATTTGTTATAGGTCATGTTAGCTTAAAGCAGGACCGTTTGTGTCTGACACCTGTTATGTGGGTAAAATGTGTGATGAAAGTTCATGTTTGCTAAGGCTTAACAGGAATTAAAAGTTGCTTAGCTGTGCACCACAAAGTTGACAGTTGACCTTGTTAAAGTTGATCAACATCCTGCATGTTGAGTGCAAAGCAGTGTATAAAAGCTGATATTTAAAGTCTATCAGACAGACATTCTTTTGCTTTGAATGCTATTGTCTCCTTGCACAAGTAAATAAAGGAATCTTGCTGAAGCACGAGAGACTCTCATTTCATTTTAACATTTTGGTCCTTCGGACCGGAACCTCCACTTGGACGAGGATCAGACTTCGGGGAACTGTGAATTTTGGTGAGACCTCCGACCCATCTGTCGTACAAAAGAGGCCGGCTGCTCCCTGATCCCCGTCCGGGGGAAGGTTTTCGAACAACGGCGGGTCACTCCTGCTTCAGGTAAAATCTAAGGGATTATCAATAGGGCGTAGGTCATTTTGAAATAAGACCCGTAAATAAAAAACAAATTCTCCTTTAGGAGGGACTAGGACTTGTGCAAGTAAAAATAAGGAAGGATGGGTTGTAATTGTTCAAAAACTGAGCCAGTTTTAAATGCAGATTCACAGTATATGCAGAAATTGAATATTAATAATGTCAAGTTTTTAAAAAAATGGAAAGAAAGATATGACTTCAACTGTACATTGGAAAAGGACTCGTGTCAAATTACTTAAAGACATAAAAACGGATGCAGGAATGAGAATTAAAAAACAATTGGGGTTCCCGCAAGCTCAACGTTGGCTTGAAGAAGCCAACAAACAAGCAAACAAATTAAGACAAGAGCATAAACAACTACTGGAGAAAGTCCCTCCCCGAGGACCCACGCTGTTTTTAGATAAAGAGGACAACAGTGATATGTGCGTCTATCCAACACAACCATCGGCTCCACATATTTTAATTAGTAGCCAACAACAACAGACTCTCCCATGGGAGTCCCCTCCACAATACCAACCAGGGCCCCCGACCGATGCAGGACCTTCCATGGCCCCACTGAGTCTTCCCGCGGCCCCACGGATAATCTTGCAGCAGGTTACACAACCAATGCAACTAAGGTCCGGCCCGGTGGGACAAGGACAATGGGCTGTAAAAGAAACAGACGTATCAGAGACATTACCCCTGATACAAGTCCCTAACCAACTGGCAGGACAGGATGGACAACAGGCTACCCTGTTGGTATATAGACCGTGGGCCCGCGAAGACGTAAAAAGGGCAACGGAGGGGATCCCACATCCAAAGATAAATTTTCGAAAATTCTCTGAAGATTTGGTTGGCATGCGTCTTAGCTATAACTTGAATGGGGTCGAGGTTGAACAAGTAGTTAGGCAGATTCTGGGCCCCGATTGGCATTTGATATGTGGCAATTGGATGGCAAGGAATGCAGATGGCGCCCTTCTAGATCATGATTCAGGCACCCTGAATACGAATGTCCAAGAATTATTACAACGTATCACTGACAAATGCCGCCCGAGAGCCGACTGGACAGTCATTAACCAGTGTACCCAACTCTATGACGAAATGGTCGATAACTACATTTCACGCCTCACCGAAACTTTTAATAATCACTGTGATATTCCAGTCCCCCAGGATCAAAAGGATGACAGCCCCTATAAATAACAGTTAAAAACGCATTTTTGAAGGGTTGTAGGGCACCCATCAGTAGTTTCATTACAAAACATATGGTTGACCACCGAACAAGCCGAATCCAGCTCCTCTTTGAGTACGCACGGCATGCAGAACGCCACTTCAATTAAAAAATGGAAACAGCGAGGGCAAGTATTTCTTTTTGGTTCAGGCCCCAAGAGGTCGAGGACGGGGGGGGGGAGGAGGACACACACCAAAAAATGCGGATGGTCACCTGAAAGACTATGAAGGAAGGGTCAAGACAGTCATTAACCAGGATGACAGCCCATCAGTAGTTTCATTACAAAACATATGGTTGACCAAATGGAAACAGCGAGGGCAAGTATTTCTTTTTGGTTCAGGCCCCAAGAGGTCGAGGACGGGGAAGGAGGGGAGACAGTGACACCCGCCAAAATGCGGATGGTCACTCTGAAGACTATGAAGGAAGGGTCAAAAGAGGGGAGTGTTTTAAATGTGGTAAGCGAGGGCACTTCTTAGCCGACTGTGAAAGTAGGCGCCGGGGCCCTCAGCGGCAACCATCGCCTGAACCCAGAGCCGCGTCGGCATAACTATATGATGGTGCCGAAATGAAAGGAGAAAATGAAGGAAAAGATTGCTGCGACTGTGGGAGGGATGACGAGGGTTGGGAGGAAAACTCCTGTGAGGAGGTCTGCCAATGCGGCGACACTGAGGGTAGTGAGAATGAAGACAGGGAATGCGAAGATGTTGAAGAGACAGAGATCGAAGTTATTAACCTTGCTAGCCTGGCCACCACTGACGTCCTGAGCCTGGATCAAAGGCCCATGATAACATTCTTAGTGGAAGGGCGGGAGGTTGAATTCCTGTGTGATTCAGGAGCCTCTAGCACCTTACTCGGCCCAGCAGAATTGCCACCCAATTCTGCATCAGACGAATATGTCTATGTGAAAGCAGCAAATGGCAAATTGTACAAGGAGCCCCTCTCCCGCCCCCTGCTGTTCACTGACCCAGTTACGGATAAAACACATAGGTGCCGAGCCATTATTTCAAAAGTCTGCCCTGTGAACCTTCTGGGCAGGGATCTAATGCACCTTTTTGATATAGCAGTGGTCCCCACTATCAAGGGGATCGAAGCCAAGAGACTGATGACTGAGTTGGTGGTTGAAGGGGCGGGAGAACTTTACTACTGGTATAGTCAAGACTTAGTGACCACGGGTCCAGGAAGCATAGAAAAATAATTGACTAACCTTGCATGCAGTAAGTTCAAGTGAAAACCGCTGACAACACCACCCCAATTACACTGTACCATGTACTTTAGGAAAGTACCAGGCCCGGACAAGGAGTTTGAAAAAGCATTTTTCAAGCAGCAAGGTAAAAAGATAACGATAAATGACATGTTCTGGGATTCGGAGGGTAATGCTGTGGCAACCTGTTCGCTGCCAAAAGACATGCAGCGATTATACAGATCAAGCTATGATCCCCACGTTTTGATAACAAAGACAACCGGGGTAAAGTGGGTCGATCTAGGGAAAAAGGTAACCCTGTGGAACACTATGTCAGAGAGCCAACTTAAAAACAAGGGGGTACAAATGCAACGGTTGAACTGGGTAACACAGGCAAAACCTGCCGTTCACCTCCGGGAAAAGGAGGGAGAGACAAATTGACAAATTCTCTTAAGTCAGGAAGAAGAGGAGGCTCTACAGAGCCTGCCCTCTTCACTGTGGTCACAAGGGAAAGGGGATGTGGGATTAATGAAGACTGCTGGCGCAGCCCAAATAACCCCGAAATCGGGCTTTAGGCCGTGAAAACATCAATACCCCTTAAGCAAAAATGCTGAGGAAGGTATTGCACCAGTCATCGAGCAGCTAAAGACTGCAGGGATCCTTGTAGAGTGCCCAGACTCACCCTGCAATACACCCCTATTCCCAGTTAGAAAACAGGATGGCTCATGGAGAATGGTGCAGGATTTGCAAGCGATGAATGCTGCGGTGGTCCCCCGAGCACTGGTCATCCCTGACCCTCACACGTTGCTCAACAACTTGCAGCCCGAAAGCGAGATTTTCACTGTCATAGATGTTAAGTTGTCAATCTCGCCTTCATTCTTGATGGATGGGTTCGGAGACAAACCTCGGCTCCGACTTGACCGAATACTAAAGCTCGAGAGCTATTATTACCGGCTCGAGGCTATCCTATGTCCCATAATGCTAGGCGAACTATACCCAGATCTCATTTGCCACTTAGCTACGAGGTTGCGTTTTTCACCGGCTCCAGGTCGTATATTTTTATTAATAACTTTTGAGGTAGTTTTTAGTCAGTTTATTTATCCTTGTTTGTTCATTTAGTATCAGTATAGTTAGCGACTATTCTCCCCCCCCCCCTTTAGTTGCTATTTTCCCCTTTTTTCCACCCTTAAGGTGGTTGGGCCTCTGACCCTCCCATTGTAGTACAGTTTTCCCCTGGTTGTTCTGTGTGTGTGTGTGTGGAATTCTGTCCTTCTACTTAGTGGTAGTTCCCTTTTTTTATAGTAAATTGTTATCATAGTTTAGGGGATTGTGTGTTGTTTTTTGTACAGTATGTCTAAGGATACTAAGGTATCGGGTTTCAAGAAGTGTGACTCGTGCTGTCAGAAGATGTCTCTGACAGACGGTCACACTTCTTGTGTGTATTGTTTGGGCCCTCTGCACCTGCAGGACTCGTGTTCCATCTGCCATGCTTTTAGCCCTAGAGTCCTGCAGGAGCGCAGAAACAAACTTATACTTAGAGGCTTGTTAAAGCCCAAAGATTCCCCGGCTAAGATTATGGCTGGGAAACCTTCAAAGCCCACCAAATCATCGGCTTCATGTTCAAAGCCTTGCTCTTGCTGCCTCGTCGGTTCCAGCTGGAACTGAGGCATCTAGACCTCAGTCGGCACTGACTTTAGTGTCGGAGCCGTCCCCGAGCAGAAAGCACTCTAGGTCACCGTCTCTCGAGTCAGTTAGATCGGCTCTAAAGTCTCCCCTCTTGTCGGAGCGGAGCCTTAGATCACATTCCTCTAGGTCTTCCAGGCTTTCGGACCATGACCTCGAGAGGGTAGTCAGCCGGCTTTTGAAGTCGCAGGCACTGGCGCAGTTGCTACATAGCCCGTCTCAACAGACAGGGGCTACCCCTACACCCACTCAAGCTCCTCATCCGACTACCATGCTGAATTTGGAGCCGGAGGTCATCAAGGTGAGTACTGTGGGGGCGTTGGAACAGATACCCCTGTTGTCGGTTCCTTCGTCGGCTCCGATCCCGTCCCTGGCTCCATCCTTAGAGGGATCTGGGCGCCGAGACTCCCTCGTCGGCTCCGAGGGGGTGAGTGGCATCGGACCCTTGACCGACCCTGCTCTCCCTCTCGGAGCTTCGGCGCAGGTGAGTTCGGCCCCGACATCGGCCTCGGAGCTGTCCCTCTCGGTGCCGGGAGAGACTTCTCATCTCTTCAGAGTTGGGTCCTTCTTCTCTGCCTGACAGGGGCGCCTTTGAGGTGATGAGGAGCATGCTGGCTCCTATACCGGCACCACGATCGGCCTCCTCGGCCCCTCCCTCCATGGTACCTGCTTCGGCCCCTGCCTACCCTCCTGACCCTATGCGAGGAGAATCAACGCTCCAGGCTGCCCCGTTGGGCCTTTCTTCCTCTTCCGAGGCCTCCCCTGACCCTGCGGAGGAGCCCTCTCGGAAGAGGACATGTAAGAGGAAACATGTTGACTATCCTGAGTCAGTGACATCTGACACCGACTTGGATGATTCGGAAGGGTCCCCAAGGTCCCCCTCTGAGGATGTCTCCTTTTCAGACATCTTAGAGATCCTCAAACAGAGGGGGAACTGGTCTGCTGTTAACCCTTCCGAGGACGAGTTGGTGTACCTGGATGCCTTCGGTTTTCATCCTTCCACCTCCTGGGTGTCCCCGCCTTTAGACCCACTTATGGAGGTAGTGGCTCGGAAGGCGTGGACGGCTCCGGATACTATGGAACCAACTCCCCGGAGGCCCACTAAATTTATTACTGCTCCCACTGATAAGCAGTTTCTTTCCAAGGGTGTCCCCGTGGATGCCATGGTGGTGGCGGCAGCCACTAAGAAGGAGTTGGCTGAACCTTCAGTACCTGTCCATCCTCCTAATAAGGAATCTAGGATGATGGATAGGTATGGCAAGCGGATGTTTTCCTCAGCGACCTTTGCTATGCGGTCGCTGAATTACTTATGCCATTTCACCTGACTTCAGAGGGACCTTCTCAAGGAACTGGGTGAAATGTTGCAGGACCCAACAGCTGCGGGGGTCTCAGGACAAGATCAGCTCCCAGCTAGGGACCCTGAACTCTATAGTCAACTCTTCCATGTGGCTCATCTCTTATGCAGCCGATGGAGCAAGTAGAGCCGCAAGTACGGGTGTTGCTCTAAGGAGACACGCCTAGATGCGGCTCTGCAATTTTGCTGACCCCTTCAAGGCATCATTCATTAACACCCCCTTTGATGGTTTGGCTCTTTTTGGACCTCAAGTGAAGGACACCTTAACCAGGTGCGAACAAGAAGGCAAGACTCTCTCTGCCGTGGGAGTCCGTTTTTCCGCCCCTTCTAGACCATATCCTAAGGGTCAAAAGGGCGGGAAAATGTGGTTCCGCAAACCTCAGGGAGTTTTGCCGGACGCACGTGGTGAGCTTCCCTCTAGAGGCAGAGGAGGGAACAATAACAGACGCCACCCTAGGGGCAGGGGGGGGTCTGCAGAATCAGGGTAGCAGAGAATCTTTCTCTGACCAACCCTTTCAGCACCCCTGAGGAGCTGCCCGACTGTCCACCTTCGGAGGCAGTCGGGGGAAGACTTTCGCTATACCCAGAAGCCTGGTTCTCCCTTACGCAGGACAGATGGGTACGGTCGATCATATCCGAGGGTTACAAAATCCCATTTATCCACACCCCACATCAACCAAAAGGGCCTCTTCCAGATGTTCCACCCGGTCTGAGAGACCAAGCAGCACTAGAAATTTCAAAGCTGCTTTTAAGAAGAGCCATCCAGGCAGTCCCGGCAGACCAACAAGGATCCGGAATCTACTCTAAATTCTTTTTGGTACCAAAAAAGACAGGGGACTGGAGACCTATTTTGGATCTCAGCAGACTAAACAAATCGGTTCAAAGAACAAAATTCTGGATGGTCTCGCTACAGTCCATTCTTCCCTTTCTGGGTCAGGGCAATTGGATGTGCTCTATAGACCTTCAGGATGCGTACTATCATATCAAAATGAACAGGCGGTACAGGAGGTTTCTCCGCTTCCGGCTGGGAGCCAGTCACTACCAATTCAGAACCCTGCCCTTTGGCCTCACCACAGCCCCCAGGGTGTTTACCAAATGCATGGCAGTGGTTGTGGCTCACTTGAGACATCGAGGATTCCAGGTGTTTCCATATTTAGACGACTGCTTCTTACTGCCACCACCAGGCATCAGCTTCTTCAAGCCAGGGATTATGCTGTACAAACCTGCAAAGCGCTAGGCATCTCTATAAATTTAAAAAAATCTGCTTTGTCGCCTTGTCAGCATATTACCTTCATAGGCGCCTTGTTAAAATTGTCAACATCCTGCATGTTGAGTGCAAAGCAGTGTATAAAAGCTGATCCTTAAAGTCTATCAGACAGACATTATTTTGCTTTGAATGCTATTGTCTCCTTGCACAAGTAAATAAAGGAATCTTGCTGAAGCATGTGAGACTCGCATTTCATTTTAACAGTCACCCATTTCAATCCCTTCAGCCCAGGGCCATTGTGACCAAGGATGCTTCCCTGATTGGGTGGGGGAAGCCGTTTCCAGGGAAAGACAGTCCAAGGCGCATGGTCCACCTCAGAGGCCCACCTGCGTATCAACGTTCTGTAACAGAGCAGTGCTGTTAGCATTGCAGGCTTTTCATTCAGTTCTCCTTTCTGGGACAATTGCAATTCAGTCAGACAACATGTCAGTGATCTGGTATATCAACAAGCAAGGAGGAACCAAATCCTACCCCCTGTGTTGAAAAGCCATGAGAATTTGGCAGTGAGCGATAGCTTCCAACCGCTTTTTGATAGCAACGCATATCCCGGGGAGCTCCACCGTAATTGCGGACAAACTGAGCAGATGCATCATCCTGCCTCATGAGTGGTCCCTCAATCCCAAGGTGGTGTCAGGAATCTTCAGCCACTGGGGCCAGCCTTGCTGCGACTTTTTCACCTTCCCATCGAACAAGTTTCCCCTGGAGGGGGAGTCCCCGGGGGATGCTGTAATCCACGATTGGCCCACGGGACTTCTTTATGCTTATCCTCCCATTCCCCTGATTCCACAATTTCTAAAGAAAGCTCTTCGGTTGAGATGCAAGGTGATCCTCATAGCCCCGTTCTGGCCTCAACAAGTCTAGTTCCCCTTCCTTCGGCCTCACCTAGTATACCCGCCGTGGATTCTGGACCCTCTTACAGATCCAATTACTCACCCCCAAGGGTTGAGCCAGCCGAATCTGTCCAGTCTCAAGCTGACAGCTTGGTTTCTCCACTTCTGTTAGTTGCCAGGCAAGCTAATCTCACTTTACCTGTTAGAGACATCATTCCAATCTCTCATAAACCATCCACCAGAAGACTGTATCATGATAAATTGATAAATGGAAAAGATTCTCCATCTGGTCTAAGGATAACATGCTAGACCCGTATTCAGCTGCAGTGACTGTGGTACTGCAATACTTGGCTAAGTTTTTTGATAATGGTGCCTCTGCCTCTACCGTACGAGTACACCTGGCAGCAATTTCTAATTTTAACAGTGGTATAGATGGCACCCCTCTCAACTACTTACATCTATGCAAAGCCTTTCTCAAGGGAACCTCTCATATCAGGCCTCCTGTCAAACAGCCTGGGGAACCATGGAACCTCACTTTAGTCCTTCATTCTTTGACTCCAAAACCCTTTGAACCCACAGTGGAGTGTGACCTAAAGTAGTTGTCTTGGAAATCCTTGTTCTTAGTAGCCATCACATCCGCCAGACTGGTCTCGGAGCTGCAGGTATTGTGTATCGAGAGGCCTATCTGGTCTTCCATAAAGTTATAGTATCACTCCGGACAAATCATTCCTTCCTTCCCAAAGTTGTTTCTGAATTTTCCATTAACCAGACCATTGACCTACCAGTGTTTTTTTCCAAATTTTTCCAATAAAGGAGAGTACTGGCTACAGTCCTTGGATGTACATAAGCAGCTGAGATTTTACCTAGACAGGACCAAACCTATCCATAAGTTTAACAGCTTTGCATCTCCTTTTCTGGGCCTAGAATGGGAAATGCTGTTTCCAAGGTTACATTATCAAAATGGCTAAGAGACTGCATATGTTTCATCTATTCCCTCATAGAAGAACCTATGCCAAAAGTTAAAGCTCACTCCACTAGATCTATGGCAGCATCTGTAGCTTTCCATTCCAGGGCTTCCATGGATGACATTTGCACAGCAGCCACTTTGGCTAAGCCTCATACCTTTATCAATCATTACAAATTGGACTTGGTCTCCAGAGGGAGAGCTGCCTTTGGCTCAATGGTACTCAGGAATGTTCTTCCATAAGGGCCGCCCATGGACCTCAAGGTAACTTGGGATTCTGTTCCATCAGTGATGAATGGAAAGAAGATTAACAACATCAGCTAAAGAAATTGCATCTTACCATAACGTTCCATCTGTGTTGTTCATCATCTTTCATTCATCACTTCCCACCCTCCTTCCCCCTCCAAAGGCTCCTGGTGGATGCTTTGGATCCAAGTGGTGTTGTAAGGTATTTGCACAGAAATGGCCTCGGCTTTACTTCTGTATCTCTAACAAACTCAATCTGAGGTAACAGGGAGAAGGGCATTCTGGGTAGAAGCTTATCTCGAGAGTTTTTGGCTGGCGTGAGCTTGGTAAAAAGGCCAACTCGGTTCCGAGGGCTCAGAACCCACCCCATCAGTGATGAATGAAAGAAGATGAGCAACACGGATGGAACATTATGGTAAGACATAACTTCTTTTTTTGGGCACATCAGAAGTAAATTGACCCGTTTTCAGCTCCAGTAAATAGGGTCCTTGCATTTTAGCTACAGTTTTCAATGAAGGAGCTAGCTTCTCAAATGTTAGAGTTCAACTAGTGGCCATCTCTAATTTTCACATAGGAACTGAAAACTCCACTCTAGCTTCATTAAAACTTTGTAAGTCCTTTTTGAAAGGTACTCTACTTTTGAGGTCTCTTTATAAGGACCCACCTACACTATAGGACTTAAATTTGGTACTACAGACTCCATTTCATTCCCCTTTTGAACCAGTAGCAAAATATGATCTAAAGTTTCTAACCTGGAAGTCTATATTTTTATAGCTATAACCTCTGCTAGAAGGAATTCAGAACTCCAAGCTTTATCTTCTAATCCTCCCTACCAAATTTTTCATACGGATATAGTGGCATTACAAACCAGTTCTTCTTTCCAACATCAACCAGTCTATTAATCTGCCATTTTTCTTTTCAAATTTTACAAACAAAGTTGAATATGCTACATCTATTATGCATTCATAGACAATTACATTTCTATTTACATACAACAAAGGGGATCAGAAAAACATATCAATTATTTGTTTCCTTTGAGAATTCTAAATTGGGTAAGCCAGTTACAAAGGTAACTGGCTAGACGGCTTACAGATTGCATATCATTTGTCTACAACAAACTGGGTCTGTCCTTACCAAAACCCCTAAGAGCCCATTCAACCAGATCCATGGCAACATCTTCAGTATTGTTATCTAGGGCTTCCATGGACAACGACAAATGTGTGGCTGCAACTCGGGCTAATCCTTATACCTTTATTACTCATTACAAATTGGATCTGGTCTCGAGTGTAAGAGCAGCCTTTGGATCAGCTGTGCTCAAGAATATCCTTCCTTAGAGTCCATCCAGGGTTTTAGGTAGCTGGGGCCTCTGTCCTAACTGTTGAGGAATGAATGAAAATTGACAGCATCAGATAAAGAAGTTATGTACTCACCATAATGTTCCATCTGTGTTGTCCATTTACATTCTCCTTCTACTCCCCTCCCACCAACCCCCTACCTTTTTCATCCAATGACTTCTGGAAGAGCAAGAGTTTATAAGGATATCACTGTCCCTTATGTTGTGCTCTAGATTTGGTTTCTTCTACCAGGATAATAATTATAATCTCTCTTGGAGTAGGTAAACCAGCAGACAAGATCAGGGATATGTTAGGAGATGCTGCATTATGGGTAAGGGAGGAGTTGAGAGTTTCCTAGTGGCCATGAGCTAAAGTAACAGCCGAGTCAAATCTGAGGATCAGTTCTGAACCCAATTGTTGAGGAAGAATGAAAATGGACAACACAGATGGAATGTTATGATGAGCATATAACTTCTTTTTTAGCTCAGTTTTGATGGAAGTCCCTTGTGAGTTTGTATGGGATGAAAGAGTATAACACTAAACTGCAACTTGAGTGTTTGTTCCGAGGTAATAAAAGTGTTTTTCTGTGGTATCATCGTATTGGACTTCTACTTCTCAGACATTTCCTTTGTGTTGTGGTGATCTGAAAACACTTTGTGTTTAGTGTTTATTATGTTAATCAAATAGTCTTCCCCTACTTAATTAGCTAAAACTTTATCTACCCCCTTAGATTCTTTTTAGGCAAGCCCAAAATGATAAACCATCCAACAGAGCCAAAAAAAAAAAACTCATAAGGAACCTTAATGTGTCACTGCTCAGTGCCTCAACAACAAACTCAACATCCTACAAGCTCTCCTCACTCTGTAGAATATAGACATTTGTGTCATTACCAAGACTTGGTAAAGTCTTTAAAAGTACTTTAAAGCCACAGAAAATACTCCAGCAGTGCAAGGCTACAGTGCCTCCCACACATTTAGAGCAACAGCAACACAGACAGGGTCTAAAGACAGTGGTGTCTTGATCTATCTAGATCAGTAAGAAATATACCTCCAAGATGGTTAAAAAGGATGATGCCCTGGATTTCATCCATGTGCAGGTCAAATCTGATAAAATCCCTTACCATATCCTAGCTAACTGTAGGTCACCAGCTATGCTACAATAATCTTATACCTAGACCTACTTGGATACACCCACCATGCAATCAAATACCCTATTCACAGGCGACTTTAACTGCCCCTGTATAGACTGGGTGCATACACTGCCTCAAGCACGCAGGTACAATGTTTCCTGGACTTTATTAACAAAAATACCCTGGACCAGATAGAGTGCCCTCCAGCCAGAGGTTCAAACATACTGGACATAGTATTCAGCAACATAGGAGAGCCCTGAGCCTCCCTGTGTGACATCCTCACTGGTGAGATCAGATCACAAAGTTGTCTCCTTCAGAATAAAAAATCATCTCAGAAAACCCAACTAATCTTGTAACAGTTAGAAACTATTCTAAAGTAAATGACATCCTAACGAGAAACAATTTGTCAGAATTCAATGCCACCAAACCCCGCTATCACAGTAACCTATGCAGAATTGTCCAAAGAAAACCTGTAGAAACATGTGAATGGCTGCATAGATGTTACTGTACCTGCCAGAAGTAAGCCTGTAACAAACACAAAAAGCAAATCACAATGGTGGAATCCCAACCTTAACAGAGTGTATAACAAAAGAAAAAAGTCATGGCTAAAATCAGAAAGTGCTACTCTCATAAAGACAAGAGCTCACTGATTAATCTAAACAAGAAACTAAGAGGATTAAGTCCAACAAAGCCAATTATGTTGTCAGAATACCCCTCAGGTTAAAGACAACATCAAGGCCTTCTTTGGCTATGTCCAAAACCTTCAAGGTAACACACAGCAATGTGCTGAATTGGTTTTAAATGACACTACCTCCATTGAGCAGACAGACATAGCAAATCTGCTGGATGACAGATTCAGTTCAAACTTCACCCCCACTCCTCCACCTGCTACCCTTTGGTAAACCACTTCTAGCATACCCCCCCCAACTATCAGTAGGGAATAGGTCTTGGTGGTGCTAGCCAAGGCCAAAAACACTACTTCAATGGGCCCCAACAATATTCCAAATAACTTAAAACACGACCCTTCAGCACCATTTAAGGCAATTTTTAATTACAGCATCACATGAATGGAGGACTGCAACTCTCAAGGGCTCTTTGGGAAAATGTCCACACAAGCCAATCACTGCATTGATAAAACATCCTTAAGAGTTTACCAAGGAGTTAGGGATTTGGGAACATATTTGGACAGTAATCTGGCCTTCAACCAACACGTAGCTAAGACAATAAGAAAGTTATTCTATGTTGCCCAACTTTTAAGTAAGGGTATTTCATCCCAGTCCAAGAAGTTATAGTGCCACTTTAACCATCCCTTATCAGACCTGTCCTTGAGTACAGTGCCCCCTATGACATCTACCTGACCAGGGATTTGTAACAGTTGGAATGCCCAAAGTTCCTGACAAGCAGAATCCAGGATATCAACACATTGTTGTACAGAGATAGCCTTGTGGTCCTATCTCTGTACCCAGTCACCTACAGGTTACTGAGAGGAAATCTATGTCTGGCAAATAAGACAGCCTTAGATACATTCCTGATGGATCTTTTGCACATGCACAAAACAAACAGCACTAGAAAATCAAGATCCAAGAATTTAAACTTTAACTGTGGCATAAATAGAACATGCTGGTGAGACTGATACATGTCTCAAAGGTTCTCCTTGCTATGGAACAGACTTCCCATCTATGAGGAGCAGAGTTCATCTCTGACCCTTTTCAAACATAACCTTGGCCATTGGATGGGAAATTGTAAATGCACCCCCAGTCTGGGACTCATGTCTCTAATGGACAGAGGCAGAGAGTAAGTAAAAATATTACCAGACTAACATACCCCCCTCACAAAGCCCTTAGCCACATCCAAACTAATATACCCCTCCTAATAGACACCCAAGGTACATTGAGACACAGTTGGGTTGGGTTGCACAGCTAGACTTATAAAGGCCATGGTGATAAAAATGTGGAAAAGGCTGCTTTAAATAATTTAGATTTTTCCATTGTTCAAGTCGCAATTCATTCTTTACAGTGTATATGACTCAGTTGATACTTCTACCAGGTCTAAGGACACTGGCACTGTTTTGAAGAGGTTTGCTTGGCTGCATTCTCAGAACCTCCTAGGCATTGTGAAAAATCAAATTTTAAATTCTCATTGGAGAGTGGTTTTGTTTTTGGTTTTTCTGATGCAGAGGCAATCAAAAGGTGTGATGAAAGGGGCAAGTTTTTTCAGCCCTTCTTTTCCAGATTTTCTAAGATTTTCTAGTACCTTATCCAGTTTTGGCAAAAAAAAAAAAAAAATAAACAGTCTCAACAAAATGGGGGTAAACAAACATTTAAGAGGTTGCAAGAGGGGTTCCAGAAAAGAATTCTGTAATCCCCAAAAACTGAGGATACTCCACTAGATCAGGATGACTATTTAAGGGACCTTGCTCTTACCTGCCAACCAGCAGCCACTTTTGTCGCTTCCAGAAAGTCTGAATCTCCACTTATCTCTTTGGCAACAGATAGTCTTAGACAAATGGGTTCTGAAGATCATTCATTATGGTTACAGATCTCAGTGGGAGGAATTCCCTCATTTCCATGGGCAATTCTTCATCCACCAGACCAGTCTCCTTTATCCTTCATCACATGCAGTCCAAGGGAGTGATAGAACTGGTTCCTTCTTCCCAGCTTGGGAATGGTTTTTATTCAAGGATGTTTTTTGGTGCCAAGGAAAGAAAGAAAATGCCTGGAGGCCTGTTCTGGAGCTTTCTTTCCTAAACCTGTTTGTGATGGTGCCCAAGTTCAAAATGGTGTCACTTGAAAACCTGTTACTTTTCCTTCCTTGTTCATGTTTCCTGGTAACACTTGATTTAAAAAATGCTTATCATCACATCCCTATTCATCCAGATTTCAGGTTTTGTGTGTCTGGATCACATTATCAGTCCTTTGCCTTATCTTCTGGACTGTCCACTGCACCAATAGTGTTTTCAAAGTGCCTAGCTCCAGTTATAGCTCATTGCAGGCTACAGGGTATCCACATATTTCCAAGTTGAGACAACTTTCATCTTTGCAGAGTCTCTTTCAAAGTGTCAAGAAAAAGAGCATTCAAAAGTATTTTTTGACTCCTTCAAACAGGATTGTGTTCCTGGGGTGTCAGATAAAAACCTCAGTTCAACAACCTTTTCTTTCATACGAAAAATAATTCTATATCTAGATCTATTTCTAAGGCTTTCCACTCCAACTTCGATCACTGTGGGGGAATATCTCAGAATTTTGGGTTTCATGGCATCTATGATTCTAATGATACCCCTGGCAGTAATCCACTTGAGAAAGATACATTGGTATCTGAAGTCTCTGAAGTCCCAGCACCAACATCATTTGTCTTTTCAAATCCCAGTGTCAGGGTTTGTCAGAAGAAAAATCACTTGGTGAAGAGAGCAAATATCGCTAAATCTGGGTCTCCCCTTCTCCCCAATGTTCCAAAGCAGTCATCACAGATGCCTCAGACTTTGTTTGGGGTACAGTTTCAGGCTGCATAAAAGTGCAAGGTGTGTGAGACACCAAGGACAGATGCAAGCACATAAATATAAAAGAGATGTTTGCTCTGATCAAGGCACTCAACTCTGAGTTTTCGTTAGTTGTCGGGAGCTATTCAAATTGTTACAAACGATACCACAATCATGTGGGATATCAATAAGCAAGGGGGAACCAGTTTGTACTCCCTTTGCAAAGTAACCATGTTAGCTTGGATATAGCTTCACACAATCTCAATTTACAGGCATTCTATCAGAGCAAAAGTGTGTGTCAGAAAAGCTAAGCAGGACAAGGGTGGACCCTCACGAATGGAAAATAGATCAGAGGGTATTCCAAGATTTGATCCATCTGTGATGAGTTTCTCAAGTAGACCTATTTCCCTCTTGTCTGAACAATCAGTTGGCAAGGTGCTCCAGTACTCCATGCAAGAAGGTTTGGAAGACAGATGCCTTTTCTTTTCCTTGGACAGGAATGTTCCTGTATACTTTTGCACCCTTTCCTCTAGGGTACTTTTAAAGACTCAGATGGAGTCCCCCAAGATCATTGTGGTGACTCCCTTCTGGTTCAGGCAAAAGTGGTTCTCCCTCTATGGAAATGACCAGGGGCAATTACCACAAGCTTCCTCAAAGAATGGATGTACTTGCACAGGATCAGAGGTGTTTGATACACCTTGACCCCAAACACCTTCAACTGACTGCCTGGATGATAAGGTCTTAATTCCGTTTAGGTACCTGTTTCTGAGGATGTGCAGCAGGTACTAATAGAAGCAAGAAAGCCTGCTACTAGAAAATCATATATTAACAAATGGAAAAGTTTTCAAGTTGGTGCCAACAGCATAATCAGCATCTTTAGGGTTAATTGTTGCTTGTTTTTACAATATTAGTGTGACTTACTATCCTATGGCCTTTATTACTCCTCCATCATGGTTCAGTTATCAGCCATTTCAACATGTCTGCCCATGGATTCCCCTTTTTCAGTGCATTTTCATGTAAAAATGTTTTTGAAAGAGGTTTTGCATGAGAGGCCTCCAAAACAAAAATAGTGGCTCGCCCTTGGGATCTTAAAATTTTGTTACAGAAGTTAATACTTGCTTCATTTGAACCAGCTAACCTAGCTGACTAGACTCTTTACATGGAAAATATTTTACTGATTGCTGTGACCGCTGTAAGAAGAGTACCTGAGTTGCAAGCTCTTATGGTGAGTCAACACTATCTCATTTTCAGAGACAGGGTTTCTTTGAGAACTAATCCTGCTTTTATTCTTTAAGTGGTATCCAAGTTTAAAGTCAAACTATCCATCTCCCATTTTTGTTCCTGAACCTAAAAATGAGTAAGAAAGGATGCTTCATATTTTGAATGTCCATTGGCGACTTATGTAGAACCAACAAACAGAACTACATCTTTTAGTTCTTCAAATCAATTGTTAATTTTTTGTGAAGGAAAAAAAGGGACAACCTGTGTAAAACCAGACTATTTCCAAGTGGTTGTCAAAGGCTATTGTCAATACTTAACATAACAAAATATTCCAGGCAGGGTTAAGACCCACTCTACCAGGGCACTGTCTTCATCCGTGTTTTTTTCAAAAGGTTTGAATTCCGGAAGTATTCTATAAGCAGCAACTTAGTCCTCTACACATGTTTACAAGACATTACAAGCTTGATTCCTTCTCTAGGTCTAGATCAAGCTTTGCTGGGACCATTCTCCAAGGGCTGCTGAACCCTTCTCCTTCCACCACCCAAATGTATTAAGCTAATCTACTCATATAGCTAAGGCTAGTGCAGCAGTGATCAAAATGATGAGCATAGTACAGTTGTGTAAGTAAACTTACCATAACAGTAGATGTTTGAATAATCACTACAGCAGTATCTACTTCTCCCCTCCCTTCTTCCCTCCTTCCCCTTGTTTTTTGGTGTGCTATTTATGCCAGGGTGTTGACACTGATTGTTTGTTGTTCCTGTCATTGTCCTTTCAGGTCCCTGCCTCCCTGTCTTTGTTGGCATGAAATTTCTAAGAAAATTCTAAAGGGCTTAGTACTAGGGTTGCCACCTTTTCATATGGCCATAGTGGGACATTTTCAGGACACACATCAGATTTTACAGGCTGACACAAACCCACGGTCAGTACAAGGGATAGAACTTTCCTTTCTTGCCTAAATATAAGCTTATTCTTGCAGCAGTTTAGTTGCTTATCCTGTTTCTTGTAACATGTAGGTATTTTACATACAGAAAGAACTATTGTATGCAACTATTACATTACATATGGGACGTAATTATGTCCTACAATCTCAGGACATTTGCCACGTTTAATATATTTGGTCAGGACACAACCGTCCAAAGAGGGGACTGTCCCTCACAAAGTGGGACAGGTGGTAACCCTACTTAGTACCCAAACCTGTGTTTTTAGTCCGCTTAGCTCTTGAAGTGTGCTTTAAAGATTTGGAAACTGCCAGTGTGTATATTAACCTGGTTTCATTCTCAAAACCATCTTGAACATGTTAAGACTGATATTTTAAATTCTCATTTAAACAAGCCAGTTTCGTGTGGCCGTTTTGCAGCTGACGTGATGAAAGCAGAAAGCTGATTCAAGGAGTTCCACAGACTTTTCATCCCTCCATTTTCTGAACTATTAGAAAGTTTCTCTTCCTCCACAGCTCCCTTTTATCAAAAAGCAAATTAGCAGTATGAAACTGACAAACAGATTAAAAAAAGCAATGGCAATGAGGCTTTAAAGAAAGGTAAAGCCTCAAAAAGGCAGGGATAGTCCTCTCAGTCATCATGACTATCTGCTTGATCTGACCCCCCACCCCCCGACAATCTCGGAGTCATCTTCTTTCTTGTGGAAGAGATTGTTACAGACATATGGTCTTAATTGTAATCCAGCTGGAGTACGCTTGGCAATGGGAATTTCTCCCTCCTTTCCAGGGATTCCTTCTTGTCCAGTGAACCAAGTCACCCTCTGTCCTGAAATTATTCACCAGATGTTGTTGTCACTTGGGCAAAGGCCATAATTCATAGTTTTTCTGGTGCCAAAAAAGTGAAGGATGGTACAGGGCTGTACTAGACCTTTCCTTTCTAATTCCCATCAGTCCTTTGTACCTCTTCTCCATTCTGTAGCTTTCATTGTAAAGTGAAATTTAAAGGATGCCTGTCTTCACATTCCCAGTGACATTCAGTTAAGGCATTTGCTCATGTTGGCTATCTGGCTTACCCTATCAGATGTCTTTCCTTAGATCACTGGTGTAGTATTCCAGTATTTGTGGATTATCCTGCCAGGGGTAACCTGACATCTGGATGAGGTGCCAAACCCAAATAACCTTCTTGATTCTCCATATGCCCAGCAAATGACCTTAAACCATGGGTGTAGGGTTACATAAGTGGATGTAAGATCCTAAGTCTATCCTGCTGCCAGGCTGAATGTACAAAATTCACTGTCGTCATATTATTACATTGTCATGCCGCTACCACTGCCAAAACTCAATCAGATAAGTACCCCATTGGAGAACCTTCTTTTTCTTCCTTTTATCTGCAAGATTTGTAAATGTCAGCTAAGAAAGAGAGAGAGAGGTGCAACTGTAGTAGGCAGATTCCTTATAAAGACCTCCACTCCTAGTGTTTGCTATGTTTAGGGGTTGAATACAGTTCTTTTTCTTCTTCTTCTTTCAGCTGCTCCCATTAGGGGTCGCCACAGCGGATCCAACTGTTTCCATTTCTTCCTGTCCTCTGCATTGTGCTGTGTCACACCAACCACCTGCATGTCCTCTCTCACCACATCCATAAACCTTATCTTAGGCCTTCCTCTTTTCCTGTTACGTGGCAGCTTCATTCTTAGCATCTTTTTCACAATATACTCTGCATCCCTTCTCAGCACATGTCCAGACCATTAGGCTTCCTCTTTTACTGTTACCTGGCAGCTTCATCCTTAGCATCTTTTTCCCAATATACTCTGCATCTCTCCTCAGCACATGTCCAAACCGATGTAATCTTGCCTCTCTGGCTTTGTCTCCAAACCTTCCAACCTGGGCTGACCCTGTAATATACTTATTCCTAATCCTGTCCATCCTCGTCACACCCAGTGCAAATCTTAACATCTTCAACTCTGCCACGTCAAGCTCTGATTCCTGCCTTTTTGTCAATGCCACTGTCTCCAACCCATATAACATAGCTGGTCTCACTACCCTCTTGTAGACCTTCCGTTTCACTCTTACTGGTACTCTTCTGTCACAAATCACTCCTGACACACTTCTCCACCCACTGCATCCTGCCTGTACTCTCTTCTTCACCTCTCTTCCACATTCACCATTACTCTGAACTGTTGATCCCAAGTACTTAAACTCATCCACCTTCACCACCTCTACTCATTGCATCCTCACCATTCCTCTGTCCTCCCTCTCATTCACACACATATATTCTGTCTTAGTCCTGCTGACCTTCATTCGTCTTCTCTTCAGAGCATATCTCCACCTCTCCAGGGTCTCCTCCACCTGTTCCCTAGTCTCACTACAGATCACAATGTCATCTGCAAACATCATTGTCCATGGGGACTCCTGTCTGATCTCGTCTGTCAACCTGTCCATCACCATTGCAAATAAGAAAGGGCTCAGAGCTGAACCTTGATGTAATCCCACCTCCACCTTAAATGCATCCGTCACTCCCACTGCAGACCTCACCACACTACCCTCGTACATATCCTGTACCACTCTTACATACTTCTCTGACACTCTCGACTTCCTCAATACAATACCACAACTCCTCTTTAGGCACCCTGTCATATGCTTTCTCTAAGTCCACAAAGACACAATGCAACTCCTTCTGACCTTCTCTGTACTTCACCAGCAACACTCTCAGAGCAAACATTGCATCTGTAGTGCTCTTTCCTGGCATGAAACCATACTGCTGATCACTAATCATCACCTCCCTTCTTAACCTAGCTTCCACTACTCTTTCCCATAACTTCATGCTGTGACTGATCAATTTAATCCCTCTGTAGTTACTACAGTTCTGCACATCACCCTTATTCTTAAAAATCGGTACCAAAACACTTTTTCTCCATTCCTCAGGCATCCTCTCACTTTCCAAGATTTCATTAAACAATCTAGTTAAAAACTCCACTGCCATTTCACCTAAACACCTCCATGCTTCCACAGGTATGTCATCTGGACCAACAGCCTTTCCATTCTTCATCCTCTTCATAGCTATCCTTACTTCCTTCTTGCTAATCCACTGCACTTCATGATTCATTATCCGCACATCATCCAATAACAATTATGCAACTTCAATATCTGCCAGTCATTTGGCTGCAAGACCCTTAAAATCAGACTAGCTTCACTAAATACCTATTTAGACTCCCAGCATCTCAAGAGCTTCACACTTTCCAAAATGGTGGAACCTTCGGCCACAGATGTTCTCTTCAGTCCAAGAAGGAAATTCACAAAATTGAAAACTGATTCTTTGGTTGCCCAGTCTGACTCAGGTGTACCTGTTGAGATCTAATAGAAATCTGCAGTACATCCAGGCTCCACTGAGATGCCCTCTACCATGATCCTACCTGTGGCTGGTATGGCAACTCTCCAAATCATGTCCAGTGAGACTGTATCTCCTACCATTACGGGAGGGAAGCAGAAACCTAGCGTGATTGTTTCAGAGAGGCCCAATTGCATACTATACTACAGATCATGATGTTAAGTTGTCTATCTTGCCTTCATTCTTGCTGGTTGGGTTCGGAGCCGATCCTCGGCTCCGACTCAGCCATCTTCAAAAGCTCGAGAGCTGCTTACTGGCTCAAGGCCCCCCCCATATCCCATGATGCCTGGCGCTAGATACCCAGATCTCGTTTGCCGCTTCTGCTGCAAAGTTGTTCTACTGGCTCAGGTCGTATAAAACTTTATTATTATTGTAATTTCCTTGTCAAAACTGTCAGATGTTATGTGATCCTATCTCGCCTACATTCACTACTGATGGGGCTCGGAGCCGATCCCTCGGCTCCGACTCGGCACGTTATGCTATAGAGCGAGGCCTCTTATTGGCTGAGCTATTTCTTATCCCAGGATACACCACTACTAATCCCCCAGATCTCATTTGCCGCTTACAAGCTTAGACGTGGTCTCAACTTGGCTGGGCTAAGTACTAATTTATTTAGGCTTTTCCTGTCAGAAATTTGCTTATTTTGAACCCAAAAGCTGTTTTAACAGCTATTATTTGAGATTTGAGTGTGTATTGACATTTCTGTTGAGGATTTGTGATGTTCTTCATCTCACATTGCTGCAGTCCTTACATATGGGTAGTCCGCTGTCCTCGGTCGGCCCGAATACCAAAGTATTAGGCTGACGTCGGTCAAGGCGCTTAGAACTGACCTCAGGACATCAGGGTATAAAAGCGCATGACCGACGTCATATCCTCAGTCTTTTTTGCTGCATGGTCCGATGCAGAAGCAGCGTTGCAAGTGCCGTTCGGCGTTCTGAAATTTTTCGAGTTCGGAGTTTCAGACCGAATCCAAGTTGGCTAAGTACCCGTTGGAATATTTTGGTTTTTTCTTGCCTCAGTTTATTACCGGATGTCAGAAAAAGTGAATAATTGTATTTCTTGTGGGAAACAGATACCGCATAGGGATTATCACTCTTTGTGTATTCCTTGTTTGGGGCCTGAGCACGACGTAGTCGGGTGTCGCTTTTGTGCTCGATTTAATAAGCGCACCATTAAACGAAGGTTAGATTGCGCTAGGTTGGTCTTCGGTAAGCGGTGCAATTATAACATGCCGTCGGATACTCCGACGCCCGCTACCTCGAAGAAGCGCAAGGACAAAGGGGTTAAACCTAGACAGGATGGGTCGTCCGTTCCGGACGCCGGTTCTTTAGAGGCTTCAGTGGAACCGGTGGTTCCGACGGAGGCTTCTCTGGAGTCTCAGGGGGAGACTTTGATTTTGCAAGATGTGGCCTCTCAGGAGGCAGGTCAGGCTGAGGGGGCTTCTCAAGTTACTATACTCCCCTCCCTTCCCAGGGTGATTAGGCCCTCTCCTTCTGTTTCCAAGGGTTCTTCCAGAGGCAGGCCAGGTTTGTCTTCTGCGGGTGTCGGTCCTGGTTCTGCAGGGTCTGTACCTAAGAAACACATGCTTAAAATGGCAGAAGATTTGATTACTCTGATTAGGGGTTCTATGCCCCCTCCTGATAAGAGGCCTAGGGTGGAGCCAGAGATGGAAAGTTTTGAACAGGCTTCAGATGATTCAGAGTCTTCGGCTGAAGACTTACAGGAATTTACGCCTTACTCTGATTCTGATGCAGAAGATTCCACTCCTTCTGCTTCTCCTCCAGAGGATTTTTCTTTTTCAGAAACTCTTCATTCTATGAGGGAACATTTTAAGTGGGAAGGTCAGGATTTTTCCGACTCAAGGAAAAGGCTAAGGGAATTTTTGTTTTTACCTCAGCATAGACCCTTGGCTATACCCCCTGTGCTGGATGTTGTGCAAGATGTGTTTTCAGAGGCTTCCCTTAATCCTGATTCTCTGCCTCCTGCGCCAGTTAAACCAGATAGGTATTACAGGGTGCCTGAAGCGCATAAATATCTTTATAAGAGCCCTAGGGCAGACCCAGAAACTGTTAGCCAGGGTCCTAAGGGTGTCAGGGCCTCTGTTGTAAAGAATCCAGTCCCTCTAGATAAAGAGGCTAGAGCTTTGGATAGATGGGGAAAAAAGGTCTATACCTCTTCTACTCTAGCAATGAGGGCTTTGAATTGCCAATTTCATATGTTGAAATATCAGAATTTTCTCCTTTCTCAATTGAAATCTAAGGTGGATGCTCTGGCAGAGGGCATTGAGTGTAAAGAATTACAAGATTTGGTACATGTCTCTGAACAGGTGGGTAAGCATTCCTTACAGTGTGGTTTTGATGCTTTGCAGGCCTCTTCTAGGGTGGCTGCCACTGGTTCAGTTCTCCGCAGGCATGCCTGGCTGAAGGATCAGAATTTATCAGACCATGTTAAGACCAGGATTTTGGATGCTCCTTTACAGTCTGAAGTGTTGTTTGGCCCACCTGTGGAGTCAGTCTTAAAGAAAATGGAGGACAAGGCTAAGTCTATGCAGACTGTTAAAGATTTTTTGCAGGTCCAGCCTCCGAAGTTTAGTAGAAATTGGCCTACTAAGGGGTGGACGTACCCTTCCTCTGATTCTCAGTCTAGGGGTAGATCTAGACGTGGTAGGGGCAGGGCTCAGAGTACTTTCAGGCCTAGAACATGGAGTTCACCTGCACAGTCTTCGAGTGAGGGCAGGGGCCAGTCCTTTCGTAAACAGGCCCAATGACCTACTTTTGCAGCTGCCAGATTCTTCTCACCTGGCAGCACCTTTGGGAGGAAGGTTGGCACTCTTCAAGGAAAATTGGCTTTTGATTACCCAGGACAAATGGGTATTAGATATCATACACCGAGGTTACAAGTTTTATTTTCATACCTTGCCTCCTTTCAAAGGCATGCCAGACGTTCCTCCTCAGCAAAGACTAGAAGCTCACAAACAGATTGCTCTATTGCTTCAAATAGGGGCTATACAACCAGTCCCTTTGTCAGAAGTGGGTCTAGGATTTTATTCTCGCCTGTTTCTAGTACCAAAGAAAGGGAATACATGGAGACCAATTTTGGATTTATCCATCCTCAACACATATCTGGACATTCCAAAGTTCAAAATGTTGACGTTACAACAGCTTTTACCTCTGCTGGGCAAAGATCACTGGATGGTGACTCTGGATCTCAAAGAGGCTTACCTTCATGTGCCTATCAGGCTCAGTTGCAGAAAATATCTGCGTTTTCGGACTGGGAATTTACATTATCAGTTCTCTGCATTGCCCTTTGGCTTATCTATTGCGCCCAGAGTGTTCACAAAGGTTCTGGCTCCAGTGATAGCCTTCTTCAGGCTAAAAGGAATACAAATTTATCCTTATTTGGACGATTGCCTGATTCTGGCTCAAGAAAAGGATGAACTTCTTCATCATCTACAGTATGTGATGGCAGTGTTAAGATGCCTAGGGTATTCTGTGAACGAAATAAAGTCCAGTCTAGTACCCTCTCAGGACATGTGCTTTCTGGGTGTGAGACTGAATACAGCAGCCCAGATGGCCTTTTTGACCCCGGACAAACAAAAGAATCTTACTCTTTATTTCCATCAGTTGTCTCATCAGTCCAGGCTGACTGCAAGGACAGTCCTTCAAGCCTTGGGGTTCATGGCATCTTGTATTCTGGTGCTTCCCAATGCCAAACTGCATATGAGGAAGCTGCAATGGTATCTCAAAAATGTATGGACACAACACTGCCAAGATCTGGACACTGTCATTCAAATAATACCTTGCATTCAAAAGGAGTTTTTGTGGTGGGCTCAGGAATGTCACCTAAACAAGGGACTCTCTGTGACCCGGCCAGAGGCGAGTCAGATTCTAACGACAGATGCCTCAGACAAAGCTTGGGGAGCTCATCTGAATGGAAAATGGGTACAAGACACGTGGCCTGCCAGACTTCAACATTTGCACATCAATTTGAAGGAGATGTTAGCAGTCCAATTTGCATTGATGGCTTTCAAGGATTTACTTCTCCCAGGACAGGTGTTGATTCAAACAGACAACACAACTGTCATGTGGTACATCAACAAGCAAGGGGGAACTCATTCATACCCTCTTTGCAGGCAAGCAATGATTTTGTGGGAGACTGCTCTCAGTTTACAGCTAAATCTTCAAGCAAGGTTTCTGCCAGGAGCACAGAACTCCTTAGCAGATGTGTTGAGCAGACAGATAGTGGATCCCCACGAGTGGAAATTGGATCCTCAGGTGTTTCGAAAGTTGACAGTGTCTTGGGGAACTCCAGACATAGATCTGTTCACTTCTCCACTAAACTACCAGTTGCCAAAGTTTTGCACAAAAAGGTTTCATCACACAGCTTGGAGGGTGGATGCTCTGTCATTCAGTTGGAGCAATCTTCACGTTTATGCCTTTCCACCACTGCCTCTCCTCCCAAAGGTACTTCTGAAGGCCAGACAGGACAAACCATCCATGATTTTAATAGCTCCAGATTGGCCTCGTCAACACTGGTATCCACTACTGAGAAGTTTGCAGGAGCCTCCATGGCCTTTGCCTTCGATTCCACACCTTCTGTCTCAGGAGAACAGTCAATTACTCAATGTCAAACTTCAGTCTCTGCATCTAACAGCCTGGCATATTCTGTTCTAGAACCTGGAGGGTCTCAGCTTCCTCAACAAGTTTTAAATGTGATTTTGGAAGCCAGAAGGCCTAGTACAAGGAAAGTTTACGCTGATAAATGGAGGAGATTTTTTATTTGGAGCAAAGCAAAGAACTTTGGTGTTTCCAAGCCTGATTTAAGTGCTTCTCTTCAATACCTTACTGAGTTATTGGACAAGGGTTTGTCCTTCTCCTCTATTAAGATTCATGCTGCAGCTATTTCTGCTCACTATGACTGTGACCCACCATTATTTTCACATCCTTTGTTTAAACAATTTCTTAGAGGGGCAAGGAACATAAGACCCCCACGTAGAGCTCCTACTCCTGCTTGGGATCTCAATTTTGTGTTGGAGAAACTAACTCTACAACCTTTTGAGCCTGCAGCTACTGCTGAGTTAAAACATTTATCATGGAAGACTGCTTTTTTGTTGGCCATTACCTCTGCGAGAAGGGTTTCTGAATTGCAGGCCCTTATGGCAGTTGAGCCTTTCCTAATTTTTCATAAGGATAGGGTATCTTTGCGTACTAATCCCTCCTTTATGCCTAAAGTGGTTTCAAGTGTGGCTTTAAACCAAACTATTCATTTGCCTACTTTTTATGCAAACCCCCAAAATAGAGGGGAGAAGATTTTGCATACTTTGGATATACACAGGCAGTTGCGATATTATTTGAGCAGAACTAAAGGGTTCAGACAGTCTCAGCAGTTATTTGTTTCTTTTGCTTTGGGTTCTCAGGGTAAACCTGTTTCAAAACAAACCATTTCAAAGTGGATTGGCTTTTGTATTTCTTTCTGTTACTCCCATCATGGTAAAGAGATTCCGGCTGGGATCAGGCCTCATTCCACTAGGGCTACTGCCACTTCTACAGCTTTTCTAAGGGGGGTGGCTACTAAAGATATTTTGGAAGCAGCTACTTGGAGTTCAGTGCATACTTTCTCTAAGCATTACCACCTTCCACTTTACTCTAAATCTAGGGCTGGATTTGCCACTGCTATTTTACAGGGCATTTTAGCAGCTCCTAATGCTTTATAATTTTGCCAACCTCCCTTACCTCTGCTTTGGGATTCTACCCATATGTAAGGACTGCAGCAATGTGAGATGAAGAACATAGTACAGTTTTGTACCTACCATAAATGTAGATGTTCGAAGATCCACATTGCTGCAGTCCACTTTACCCTCCCTCCTTCCCCTCTGTTTTTTGGGGTGGTTGTATGGTTTGGGCTGTAAATATTGTAAATATTGTATATATTGTTTGTACATGGGTGGTTGGATGTGTTTTTGGCTATGCCCTTTCTTTTTGGGCCTTCTGACATCTGGGGCAAGAAAAGACTGAGGTTATGACGTCGGTCATGCGCTTTTATACCCTGACGTCCTGAGGTCAGTTCTAAGCGCCTTGACCGACGTCAGCCTAATACTTTGGTATTCGGGCCGACCGAGGACAGCGGACTACCCATATGTAAGGACTGCAGCAATGTGGATCTTCGAACATCTACATTTATGGTAGGTACAAAACTGTACTTTTTTCGTCAAGGGAAGGTTTCCCGTTTTAGTTAGAGGGGCCTTCCCCTGTTGCCTTTACTATCTTAGCTTTTTGTTTGTGGGTCAAGTACCCATTTAAGTTAGAGGGTCTTGACTCTCTCTCTCTCTCTGTGTTTTGTATTGTATTGTATTTTAAAAAAAAAAAAAAAAAAAAACTTTTTCTGTTCTAAACCATTTGCTTTGTAGACAACTGTGTTTTGGCTAATTTGGTCATGTCCAAAGAGCACAAACCCTCCGGGTTTAAAAAATGCACGAGGTGTGGATTTAAGATGTCCATAACGGACGACCACTCCTCGTGCGTTTACTGTTTAGGCGCCAAGCACCTACAAGAATCATGTAGCGTGTGTCACGCCTTCTCATCAAGGGTCCTCCAGGAGAGGAAAAACAAATTAATCCTTAAAGGGTTAATCAAGCCATCCTTCGAGGAGGCTTTATCTTCGTCTCCCTCTCCTTCAGAAAAGAAGAAAACGTCGGCTCCGACCAGTCTGTCGGAACCGACTGCCAAAATACCTAGGCAGACTTCTCCATCAGCTCCACGGACTTCGGAGCCGAGGGCGGAACGGTCTGCCTCGATGCCTCCAGCCTCGACCCCTCTGGTTTCGGAGCCGAGGACTGGGGCATCGAGAGGCGGGTCACCTTCATCGGCTCCACTGATATTGGAGCCGATGAGGGTTACCGGCTCAGACTCTTCTCCTTCGGAGCCGAAGTCCTTATCGGCACCGAGGGAAATTGCCTCGAGGTCTCTCTCGGAGCCGATAGTGGTGGAATCCATTCGGAGCCGGTCCCCTAGTCCTATGGAGCCGATGGAGAAATCGGTTCGGACCCGATCGGTATCCTCCAGGTCATCCAAGATGTCTGATTCGGACATCGACAGGGTGCTCCTAAGACTTTTCCAGTCTCCGGTGTTCCAAAAGCTAGTTTCGGCTCCGGCCCATTCGGCTTCGGAGCCGATGGTCCACCTTCCTACTATGGTTCCTCCTCCAACAGCCTCGGCACCGTTGGAGCCGGTGCTGGTGGAACCGGTGGAGGTTCTAGGGTCGGGCCCGACCCTTACTCCAACTCCGGCTCTTGGGTCGGAGTTCAGTACACGGACTTTTTCCGTCGGCCCCGGGGGGGATGCTTCGGGATTGATGTTTTCGGTCCCAAGTCTCCCTCTTGGTGCATCGGCGGCGGGAGTGCCGTCTACTGTTGTGGCCATGGAGGTGGGACCCTCCCAGGATTCTGGTGGTCCCGCCTTCAGGGCTATGGGGAGGCGTTAGCCAAATCTTCTTTGGCTACCTCCACGGTCTCCCCAGCTCCTTCCCTACATACCGAGACTGGGTCTTTGGCAGTCCCCCTGTCTTTAGACAGCGGAGCCCCGGGGCCTGAGGTTACCCCACTGGGGTTTCCCTCCTGGAGGTCCTTCTGAAGCCTCTTCGAAGAACCCCCAGGAAAAGATCGTGCAAGAGGAAGCACGTTGACTCCCCTGATGAGTCTCTTACATCAGACACTGATCTCGATGATGCAGAGGGGTCCCCTAAGTCATCCTCGGATGATGTCTCCTTTGCAGACATCCTGGAAGCCCTTAAACAATGAGGCGGCTGGCAGTCCAAACCCCCTTCTGCTGATGAGTCGGTGTTCCTCAAGGCCTTCGCGGCTCAGCCCTCCGCCTCCTGGGTGTCTCCGCCCTTCGACGAGCTCTTGGATTTGATCTGTCGAAGGGCGTGGGAACACCCAGACTCTGTGGAACCAGTGCCCGCTCGTCCTAATAAATTTCTTTTGGCACCCCCTGAAAAAGAGTTTCTAACTAAAGGTGTGGCTGTAGATGCTTTGGTGGTGGCATCTGCTACCCAGCAAGATGTAGCAGAGGCTTTGACGTCCGTCCATCCTCCTAATAAGGAGTCTAGGAGCATGGATCGGTACGGAAAGTGCACCCTCAGTTCAACGGCCTTTACATTAAGGTCCTTGAACTACCTCACTCACTTTACTAGATTTCAGAGGGATCTGATTAAAGAACTTTCCGATACCCTCTTGGGTAACCTGCCTGAGGAGCTGGCCCAGACGGTTGGCTCTCAGCTGGCTACATTGTCGTCCATTTCAAACTCGTCCATGAGGCTCATTTCTTATGCGGCCGAAGGGGCGAGTAGAGCTGGTACAGGCATTGCTCTACGGAGACAAGCCTGGCTACGCCTGTGTCATTTCGCGGAGGCCTTTAAGTCTTCCTTTGCCGACGCCTTTGATGGGTCCTCCTGTTTGGACCCAAGGTAAAGGACACACTGACCCGCTGAACAGGAGGGTAAGACTCTGACTGTCAGGGGCACGATTTTCCACTCCCTTTCGGCCTTATCCCAAGGCTAAAAGAGGAGGGAAAATGTGGTTCTGTAGATCTCAGAAGCCTTACCCCTCTCAGCAGGAGGATCCCCCTTCCAAAGGCAGGGAGGGGAAATTCTTCCGGAAGACGCCATCCCAGAGGCGGCAGAGGCCCTCGCAACACTGGAGACCGCGAGTCCTTTCGTGGCTCTTCAGCCTTTCACAGTCCCTGAGGGATTGCCCGACTGTGCAGCTCCGGAGCCAGTCAGGGGTCGTTTCTCGAAGCACCTAAAGGCCTGGGAAGGTATCACTCAGGATCGATGGGTGCTTCGAATTATCGCCGGAGGTTACACCATCCCTTTTTCTCACACCCCACCCCAGTCCAGAAGAATCCCGGACCCGCCACACAGTCAACGGGATATTGCAGCCTCAGAAGTTTCAAAGCTGCTGCAAAAAGGAGTCATCCAACCGGTCCCCGCAGACCAGATTAGATTAGGAACTTACTCAAGATTCTTTTTGGTGCCAAAAAAGACCGGGGACTTGAGGCCCATTTTGGACCTCAGCACTCTAAACCGTTCAGTCAGAAAGTCCAAGTTCCGAATGGTCACCCTACAAACCATTCTCCCATTGCTGGAGAAAGGTGTTTGGATGTGCTCCATAGATCTCAAGGACGCTTATTATCATATCATGGTACATCAAACGTCCAGGAGACATCTGCGCTTCAGCCTAGGAGGCAGTCATTTTCAGTTCCGCGCGCTGCCCTTTGGTCTCACCACAGCCCCCAGGGTGTTCACCAAGTGTTTGGCAGTCGTAACTGCTCACCTGAGAAGTCTAGGATTCCAGGTGTTTCCGTATCTAGACGACTGGCTCCTAACTGCCACCTCCAAGCATCTACTACTGAGGAGCCTTCAAACCACTATATCACTGGGCAATTCCCTTGGAATCACCTTCAATTGGCCAAAATCTGTGTTGCTGCCATCTCAACGAATAAGATTCATAGGGGTAGAGATAGACTCAAACCAAATGCGGGTCTATCTACCTACAGACAGAATACAAACCATACAGACTCAAGTTCGAGCCTTACTTCCCAGGTCCAAAGCCCCAGCCAGAATGGTCCTGCAGCTATTGGGATCCATGTCCGCCACGGTTCTTCTAGTCCCCTTGGCGAGGTTGCACATGAGAATTCTCCAGTGGCTTCTTTCAGCTCAGTGGTCCTTTCAGGAACTCCCTCTCAGTCATCCCAAATGGATCACGGAAACATGCAAACGAGACCTTCGCTGGTGGCTAGTGCCCTCCAATTTGGATCAGGGACGACCCTTTGTTCCACCTCCTCCTTCGGCCACTTTGACCACGGACGCCTCCCAGATGGGGTGGGGGGGGGCATTCCCTGGGCAGGTCAGTCCAAGGCAAATGGCACCCAGAAGAGACCCTTCTTCATATCAACATCCTAGAAATGAGGGCAGTGCTTCTGTCCCTTCAAGCCCTTCACAATTACCTCCCTCAGGGCGTAATTGCCGTTCACTCAGACAACATGTCAGTTGTCTGGTACCTGAACAAACAGGGAGGGACCAGATCCTATCCTCTTTGCAGAGAGGGCATGAGAGTTTGGGAATGGGCAGTGTCGACCAAACGCTTTCTACTGGCTACTCATATCCCGGGCAAGTCCAGTGTGATAGCCGACAGACTGAGCAGAACCATCCTCTCTCCTCACGAATGGTCTCTGAACATTACAGTGGCAAATCAGATATTCAGCAAATGGGAGTTCCATGTTGCGACTCCACTGAATGCTAAGTGCAAAAGTTCTTCTCCCTCATCCCCCCGGGAAGAGCCCCATGGACGCTCTAGCCCTTCCTTGGCCCACCGGCTTGCTTTATGCCTTCCCCCCAGTTCCTCTCCTTCCCAGGGTGATCCAAAAGGCATCGATCTTGGGAGCAAAATGATCTTAGTTGCTCCTTACTGGCCTCGCCAAGTATGGTTCCCCTATCTTTGAAGTATGCTCTGGAAGGTCCATGGTTCCTGGATCAGATCCCAGACCTTTGTTCATCAGTCGGGACTATTCCACCAGTCCCTACACACCTTAAAATTGACGGCTTGGCTCCTCCTCTTCCAACTATAGTAAGGAGTCATACATTGGATCCAGAAGTTGTACACATCTTATCCTCGGCCCACAAGTCTGCTACAAAGAAATTGTATTCTAACAAATGGAAAAGATTTGCTATTTGGGCTCAACTCCGGGATCCCATCACTATTCCGTATCTGAAGTACTGAAATTTCTAACTTCTCTTTTAATCAAGGCTCTTCAGTCTCTACCATCAAGGTTCAATTGGCAGCTATTTCCAATTTTCACGAATCTATAAACCCACCTTTAATGAGCAACAGATTATGTAAGACCTTCTTGAAAGAAGCTGCGCTTTTAAGACCTCCGATTTCCCATCCTGCTCCTCCATGGGATCTCGATGTGGTGCCTTCCCTTCAACCGGCAGCGACATGTGATTTAAAATTTCTATCATGGAAGACTGCCTTATTACTTCTGCCAGAAGGGTTTCAGAGCTTCAGGCTTTGTCTGTAAAACCTCCGTACTTGATTTTTCACAAAGACAGAGTATCTCTCAGGCCAAATCCTTCTTTTGTCCCTAAAGTCTGTTCCAGTTTTTGCCTACAGCAATCATTAGAACTTCCAGTCTTCTTTCCGAAGTATTCTAACAAAGCGGAATTCATATTCCACACATTGGATGTTCACAGGCAGTTGCGTTTCTATTTAGATAGGACCAAAACAAACAAGGAAAACAGATCAGTTGTTTGTATCCTTTGCAGACAATAAATTGGGCAAAGCTGTCACAAAGGTCACTATTGCCAAATGGATCAGGGACTGTATTACTCAAGCTTATTCTTATTCTAACAAAGAGCTTACCACCTCTGTCAAAGCTCATTCTACAAGGGCTATGGCTACTTCGATAGCATTTCATTCCAAGCTTGCCATTAGTGACATTTGTCTACATGGTCTTCCCCGCACACTTTCATTTCCCACTACAAATTGGATGTGGCATCTAGAGGACGAGCTTCATTTGGTTCCACAGTGCTCAGGAGTGTTTTCCAATGAGCCACCCAGGATTTAGGTGCTAGGACGCTGTCCCATCAGTAGTGAATGTAGGTGAGATAGGATCACATAACATCTTTTAGTTATGTACTTACCATAACTTTAGATGTTTGGGATCCATCTCGCCTACATTCCTAATAACCACCCTCCTTCCCCTCCTTGGAGATCAGAGGATATCAGAAGGTCCGAATCCTGTTGTTTCATCTTGAAACATCTAGCAATGTTATATAAACAAGTTGTGCATGTGTGCATGAATGCGGACAAACAAGATCTGGGGGATTAGTAGTGGTGCATCCTGGGATAAGAAATAGCTCAGCCAATAAGAGGCCTCGCTCTATAGCATAGCGTGCCGAGTCGGAGCCGAGGGATCAGCTCCGAGCCCCATCAGTAGTGAATGTAGGCGAGATGGATCCCAAACATCTAAAGTTATGGTAAGTACATAACTAAAAGTTTTAGTGTAGAATTAGTCGTTAGATTAGACTGTTATATTCTAGTTAGTTTTCTCTAGTTTCCGATTACTTCTTCCCAAGAAACTCGTTTAAGTTAGAGAGTTTCCTCTCCCCCCTTCTCTCCCTTCCCTTACCTCAGAAAGGTTTTCCATTTTAGTTAGAGGATAACCTTTTCTTTCTATCTTCCTTAAAAAAAAAAAAAAATTTATATAATAATTTCCTTAGTATCACTGTTAGTGTTTAGTGATAGTTATCTATAGTTTGTAGTACTGCTTGTAGTTTTTTGGTTGTGGTAACTGTAGTCTGCAATTTGTAGTGGTTAGTACTTAACCTTCTGTGTGTATTTTCTTGTCCTTGGTTTTTCTTCCAGGATGTCCAAGGATTCTAAACCATCTGGATTCAAGAAGTGTGACTCATGCTGTCAGAAGATGTCTCTGGCAGATGGTCACACTTCTTGTGTTTACTGTCTGGGCACCATGCACCTGCAGGACTCTTGCTCAATTTGCCTTGCTTTCAGTGCAAGAGTCCTGCAGGAGTGTAAAAACAAATTGATTCTGAGGGGTTTGCTCAGACCTCAAGAGTCACCGGCAAAGCCTCAGCCCATGCAATCTTCCAGGCCACCTAAACCTTCGGCTCCCAGTTCGGAGCCGTCGTTGGGTGAAACCATACAATCCATCTCAGCTCCGGCTGGAACCGATGTTCCTCCCTCCCAGTCGGCTCCGACACGTTCCTCAGAGCCGTCTGAGTGTCGAAAAAGATCCAGGTCTTCTTCTCTGGAGTCGATACGTTCGGCTCCGAAGTCGCCACTGCTCCAGTCGGAGCGTAGTCATCGCTCATCCCACTGTTCTCGGTCCTCTAGACTTTCGGACCATGACTTGGAAAGAGTGGTCAGTAGGCTGTTAAAATTGCAGGCCTTAGCCAGAATGTTGTCCAGCCCCCCTCATCAGGTGTCGGCTCCACCCACAGCTGTAGATATTCCTCCTCCGACTCATCCTATGAGCTCAGAGCCGGAGTTCGTTGGGGTCCGAGTCCTGGAACCGTCGGCTCCGATACCCTCTCCTTCGGTTCCGTCGTCGGCTCCGATCCCTTCCATGGTACCTTCCCTGGAGAGATCTGGGTGCTGTGACTCCCTCGTCTGCTCCGAGGGGGTGAGTGGCATCGGACCCTTGTCCGACCCCGCACTCCCACTCGGGGCTTCGGCTCAGGTGAGCTCGGCTCCCACATCTGCCTCGGAGCCGTCCCCCTCAGTGCGAGGAGGGGTTCTGTTTTTTTCGGTGCCGGAGCCCTCTCTGCGTCCAGGCAGGGATGCCTTTGAGGTGATGAGGAGTGTACTGGCTCCTGAGTCAGTCCCACGATCGACCCCATCGGCTCCTCCCCCTAGGGTGCCTGCGCCAGCCTCTGCCCCTCTTCCAGACCCCAAGCGTGGGGATCCAGCACTCCAGGACAACACCCCCTTGGGTGTATCCTCCTCTTCCAAGGCCTCCCCTGATCTTTCAGAGGAGCCACCTTGCAAGAGTAAATGCAAGAGGAAGCATGTTGACTCCCCCGAGTCTATCACATTGGATACCGACTTAGAGGAGTCGGAAGGGTCCCCAAGATCCCCCTCTGAAGATGTCTCCTTCTCAGACATCCTTGAAATGCTTAGGCAAAGGGGGAACTGTACTGCCCTAAGCCCTTCCGAGGATGAGTCGGTATTCCTGGATGCATTTGGATCCCGACCTTCCACCTCTTGGGTGTCTCCGCCTTTCAACCCACTGATGTCTGTGGTGGCTCAGAAAGTGTGGACGGCTCCACACACAGTGGAACCGACCCCTAGAAGACCTGCCAAATTCATTACTGCACCGCAAGACTAACAGTTCTTGACCAAAGGTGTCTGCGTTGATGCCATGGTGGTAGCAGCGGCCACAAAGAAGGAGTTGGCTGAAACTTCTTCATCTGTCCATCCCCCTAACAAGGAGTTCAGGACGATGGACAGATATGGAAAGTGGATGTTCTCTTCAGCAACCTTTTCCATGCGGTCCCTGAATTACATGTGCCACTTTACCCGTCTTCAGAGGGATCTCCTGAAAGAGCTTGGAGATACCCTTCAAGATCCATCAGCTGAGGGGGCCCAGGCTAAGGCAGCCTCCCAGCTGGCGACTCTTAATTCAGTGGTAAACTCCTCCATGAAGCTTATTTTGTATGCAGCCGATGGTGCGAGTAGAGCCGCAGGCACAGGCGTGGCCCTAAAGAGGTATGCTTGGATGCGGCTATGTAACTTTGCCGAACCTTTCAGAGCGTCTTTCACCAACTCCCCTTTTGATGGTTCCTCTCTCTTTGGATCACAGGTGAAGGATACCCTTACTAGGTGTGAGCAGGAAGGCAAGACTCTCTCTGCCGTAGGAGTCCATTTTTCCACTCCTTCCAGACCATATCCTAAGGGTCAGAAGAGTGGAAAGGTGTGGTTCCGGAAATCCCAAGGAGCCTTGCCGGACACACGTGGTGAGTTCCCATCCAGGGGCAGAGGAGGGAACAATAACAGACGCCGCCCTTATGGCAGAGGGGGTCCAGAAAATCATGGCAGCAGAGAATCTTTCTTTGAGAAGCCCTTCCAGCATCCCTGAAGGGTTGCCCAGCTGCCTACCTCTGGAGGCAGTCAGGGGAAGATTATCACTGTACCCAAGAGCCTGGCAAGACATAATAAAAGACAAATGGGTACAGTCCTTCATATCTGGAGGCTACAGAATTCCCTTCATTTGAGCCTCCTTAAGATCAAACAAGTCCCTTCCAGACATTCCACCCAATCTAAGGGACCCAGCAGTTCAAGAAGTCTCAAAACTGCTAAGAAAAAGGGCCATCCAGCAAGTCCCAGCAGACCAACAAGGATCCGGAATTTACTCAAGGTTCTTTTTGGTACCAAAAAAGACAGGGGACTGGAACCCATTCTGGATCTCAGCAGACTGAACAAGTTTGTACAAAAAACGAAGTTCCGGATGTTAGTGATTCGTCAGCATGTGAAGATTTTATTAGCATGCAAAAGAATTCAAGCCAGGTTTGTCCTTCAAGCTCTGGAGTCTCATGGCAGCAGTGATCGTAGATGGTCTCCACATCAGTGCTCCATGGCAGACCATTTGTTCTCCCCCAGTTGCTACGGGGAACACGGACGCCTCCCTGATCGGGTGGGGGGGGGCATTATCAGGGCAGAACAATCCAAGGCATCTGGCAACCTCACGAGTACCATCTACACAAATGTCTTGGAGATGAGGGCCATGCTCTTAGCTTTTCAGGCTCTTCAGGACTCTCTTCCTACCGGGACCATTGCAATTCAAACGGACAATATGTCTGTAGTGTGGTACAGCAACAAGCAGGACGGAACCAGGTCCTACCCCCTATGTCGAGAAGCACTCGGACTCTGGCAGTGGGTGATCTCTTTCCAATGGTTTCTGATTGCAATGCACATCCCTGGGAGGTCCAATGTCATAGCAGACAGTCTGAGCATAGCAATTCTCATTCCTCACGAGTGGTCTCTGAACCAGGTAGTTGCGGATCAAATCTTCCGCAAATGGGGACAACCTTGCTGCGACCTTTTTGCAACTCCCTTCAACAGCAAGTGCAGCAATTTCGTCTCTCTCCTTCCACTTCCCGGGCACTCCCCCAGAGACGCTGTAGTCCACGATTGGCCTCAGGGACTTCTTTATGCATTCCCTCCTTTTCCCCTAATCCCGAAGCTAATTCAGAAAGCTACCATATTGGGCTGCAAAATGATCCTCATTGCTCTTTACTGGCCTCGACAAATATGGTTCCCATTCCTGCATCACTATCTTCTCGAGCAGCCTTGGACTCTGGACCTAGTTCCAGACCTCCTAATTCATCTATCGGGTGGGCTGCACCAATCCCTACGCTCTCTCCAGCTCACAGCTTGGTTGCTCCACTTCCAACTTTAGCCAGGCTTCCAGATATCTCCCCCTCTGTGCGTGAAATCATTTTGTCATCATACAAGTCTGTGACTAGAAAAACTTTCTCTAGTAAGTAGAAACGTTTTTCTTCCTGGGCAGAGGCTAAAAGTATAGACCCCTTTTCAGCCCCTGTACACTACATTTTGGAATTTCTTGCAGAACTCTTCCATGCTGGGTCCGCTTCCGCTACAATTATTTCAGTTAGCTGCAATTTCAAATTTTCACATTGGCCTGTCGGAAAACAATATCATGTCTCATAAGCTGTGTAAAGCCTTTCTCAAAGGAACCACTCTGCTCAGGCCCCCAGTGAGAGATCCTCCACCACAGTGGGATCTAAATTTGATTTTAGCTTCTCTAATTTTGCCCCCTTTCGAACCTGCAGCTTCTTGTTCATTGAAGTTCTTATCTTGGAAAACCCTTTTTCTGGTAGCTATTACTTCAGCCAGAAGAGTTTCGGAACTACAGGCTCTTTCTATTCATCCCGCATACCTTGTTTTCCACAAAGACAGGGTTGCTCGTAGGACTAATCCATCCTTCCTTCCTAAGGTCTCTTCAGAGAGTAACTTGAATCAGTCCATAGACCTTCCCGTGTTTTTCCCTAACCATTGCAACAGGGCAGAATATAAGTTGCATCATTTAGATGTTCACAGGCAGCTACGCTTTTATTTGCATAGAACCAAGGACATCAGAAAATCAGATCAACTTTTCCTGTCTTATGCAGTAGGTAAACAAGGTCTTTCGGTCTCCAAAGTAACCTTATCCAGGTGATTGACTTCTATCATCACTTTCATATATCAACTGAGGAATAAAGAATTGCCAGTTAAACCAAAAGGTCACTCCACCAGAGCTTTAGCTACTTCGGTGGCCTTTCAGGCTAGGTTGCCCATGGAATCTATTTGCTCTGCGGCTACATGGGCCAACCCACATACTTTCATTTTGCATTACAAGTTGGATTTGGTTTCCAGGAGCAGAGCTGATTTTGGTTCCACTGTTCTGAAGAGTCTTTTCCGATGAGCCACCCAGGATTTTGGGTGCTAGGGACGCTGTCCCAACCAACAAGAATGAAGGCGAGATAGACAACTTAAGATAACGAAGTTATGTGCCTGCCATAACGTTCCATGTTAGTTGTCTTCTTCTCGCCTTCTTTCTTGCGTCCCACCCTCCATCCCCCTATCCTAGTGGACCGAAAAGAGTTCTTCTTGATTTTTCACTGGCTGAGTCTTCTCTGGCTATTCCTTTCTGACTAGTAGTCTCTCCAGTAGGATTTATGCATTCTAAGATAGGATTCCTTTATTATCATGTCTGCAGTTAGACTTACCAAACGAGATCTGGGTGTCTAGCGCCAGGCATCATGGGATATAGGGGGGCCTCGAGCCAGTAAGCAGCTCTCGAGCTTTTGAAGATGGCCGAGTCAGAGCCGAGGATTGGCTCCGATCCCAACCAGCAAGAAAGAAGGCAAGAAGAAGACAACTAACATGGAACGTTATGGTAGGTACATAACTTCTTTTTTTGGAAAGAGGTACCCAGCTCCCTGATTGAGGTCTGACAAGGTTCCACACCCCATGCTTTAAGTGCAGGTGTCCTGGCTAAGACGAAGAAGCAAAAAACTAAGCATGCTTCTCCTCAGCAGATACCCGGTGAGAAGGAATGGCTAGATTTCTCTCAAGGCTTAAATAAAGGGATTTTATCTTCAAAAGCTCATTCCCTCCTATCTTCTTATTCTGCTCCTCCTCCATTCAAAAGGCAACATGATGTTTCCTCAGAGAAAGGGGAATCTGTGCTGGATAAGGACTGTCTTACCTACTCCTCCCAAATTCATTTTCTTGGACAATGGACTTCTGATGATGAAGACACTTTATTATCAGATTCCCTACCAGAGGAAATTTTCTTTGGGGAAACCATGTCCACAATGACATCATTTGAATGGGATACTAAGCAAGTCTCTAATGTTCAAAAATATACCATTAATTATTGGAAGTAGAGGCTCCTAAGTCTTCAGTTGTGCTTATTGTTCTAGAAGCCTTTTTGGATCCCTTTGCTTCAACTTCTTCTAATCTGAATTCTCAGCCACCTGCTTCTAAGAAACCAGTAAGGTTGTACTAGGTGCCTGATGGCATGACATTTCTGTACAAAAATCTGGTAGGAGACACTTGATTTTCCCCCTGTCTATGGATAAACCCACCAAACTCGGTCTCAGCATCCAGTGTGCTGCTATCTGATAGGGACAGCAGGACCATGGATAGGTATGGCAAAAAGTTTATACCTCTACCACCCTGATATTCAGATCTTTCAACTACCAAACTCAATTGATAAAATATTTGTTATCCATTTTAGGAAACCTGAATAAGTCCTTGGCTGATTTTCAGGACTCTGAACATAAATCTCAGCTTGTTCCTATGCTCAATAATTCCCCCCAAGTGGCCAAACATTCCATTAAATGCATCTATGATGCTACAGAGGTCTCCTGTAGAGCTGCAGCCACTGGTTCAGACATACATAAATTTACTTGGCTTCATCTTCAAGTCCTACCAGAGGATGTCAAAACTAAGCTTCTTCACTCCCCTCTTTATAGGGACATCCTGTTTGGTTCTTCTGCTGCTGAACTGAAGTCTTTTTAAAAGGCAAAGTCTTGCAAGACTTTAAGCAGATTTTTCTTATTTCAGTCCCTAGATACCAAAGGTACTATATATTCTAAACCCATTATCTTTATTTATAGAGAAAACAACCCCCCCCCCACCCCCCGGGTAAAAACCTTACTAAGAAAATAACCTCAGCGAGATCCCACACTAATAAAATCATCCTTTCCAGAGTAATCTGCTCCTAACTGGCTAACGTCTGCCTTCTCCTTCCCACCATGATCCACACATTCCTCTTTTCCAAAGGTTTCATCTATCCCTACCAGCTTGAGAATGTATCACATCAGAGAAATCTCTTGTCTATCATTCAAAATGGCTACAGGATAACTTGGAAGGAGCTCCCATCTCCCAGGGGGATTCCTTACCCCCTGTCAAATAGCTTACCTCATCCCCCCACCCCCGGGGTTCAAGAGCTGCTATTCCAGGAAATTATAGAACTGGTTTCTCTTCAGGCCCATTCCTCATCCCTAGGAAGGAGTGAACATGGAGGCCCATTCTAGATTTGTCTTACCTCAACACCTTTTAGCAAATACCATCAGCTAAGATGCTTTTTCTCCAGACACTGCTACCCTTATTCTTTCTTCAGCTTTTCTGGTCTCGTTATATCTGAAGGATGCATACCTGCATATACCTATTCACCTTACCTGCAGGAAAATCTTCAGATTTTCAGTCACTTCATCACACTTTCAGTTCTCAGCTTTACCCATAGCCTTATCACCAGCTCCCAGAGTCTTCACAATGTGCCTAACTCCAACTGTCGTATTTTTCAGAACCAAGGGGATCCAAATTTTCTCTTACCTAGATGGTCTCGTTTATTCAGGCCTCATCCAAGGAAACTATGATGTTGCATCTCAGATTCATTATGTCTCAAGTAGAAAGTTGGGGATTCACTCTCAACCTCGAGGTCTTCCTTAACTGCCTGTCAGGAGATGGTCTTCCTAGGTTGCAGACTGAATACCCTGGCAATGACAGAGTTCTTCCCTCAGGAGAAAGTTCTATCTTTCCAATTACTTCCTGTCCCTGGTTCCCCTGTCTTCAATCTCAGCAAAAGAAATTTTAAGAGACTTAAGATGCATGGCAACCACACTTCAATGGTACATCATGCTAGACTGCATTTGAGGAAAAATCCTGTGGTACTTGAAATCACTTTGATGTCAATATTGTCAGTCCCCGGATTTCCAGATTCCTGTCTACCCTGCACACAAACTCCCCCTATCTGGCCTGAGGGGAGTGTGCAGGCTCCACAACAGTTCAAGGACAGTGGTCTCTTTGAGAACCCAAGGAACACATCAGTGTGAAGGAAATTAAAGTTCTCATTCAAGTCCTGCAGATGGTCTTTCACCTGTTAACCACAGGCCCTGAAAAGTGCTCACGGATAATACCTTGGTTATGTGATACATCATCATGCTAGGGGGACATCACGTTTTACCAATTGTGCAGGCTAGCTCTAATGGCATGGGACATAGTAATTTAAAGAAACCTGTTCCTACAGGTGATATACATACCTTCAGAGGGCAGTGTTCTCACAGACAACTTCATCACATCCAGAGAAGACATCCACTAGTGGATGTTGCACAGAGAAGTCTTGCTGGATATAGTCCACAAATACGGTAAACCTCCAATCAAAACAGTCAGCTCAAACTGTTCTGCTGTAGCATCACTTGTAACCAGGACTAGAGGATGAGTGTCATGTCTTTCAACTTGGGGGGGGGTTCCTTTATGCATCCCCAACTTTTCCTCTGATCCCAAAGACTCTCCTAAAAATTCAGTGGGAAAGAGCCAAAATCTTGTTAGTGACTCCCTTTTGGCCCAGGCAGCATTGTTCCTTCCTGTCTACTATATCTGGCCAGGGGTAATCAGTTCAAGGTACCTCTTAAAGTGGATTTATTCACATAGCACAATGGCTATCTGATTCACCCCAACATCCAAACTCTCAACCTTGACTGTCCAGGTGACAAAATCATAATTCCATTCAGACACCAATTCTTAGAGGATGTGCACAAGGTACTCCAGGAGAAGAGGAAACCTACCAATTGAAAATCTCTAAATGGAAAAGATTTTCCATATGGTGTCACAAGAAGAATGAGGACCTCCTTTTGGTGAGTATTCCTACTATTCTGTCTTACATGTGTGAGTTACTCAAAAGTGGTTTTATCTATTTCTCCATTTATGCATACTTTCTGCCATATCTGCTTGCCTGCCTTTAAAAAATCCATCTTTGCTATCCAGAATTAAGGTCGAACAATTTTTGAATGGTTTCCTTCACCTCAACCCTCTCAAGAAAGCAATTCCCCCTAACTGGCATCTGAAATTAATGTTGTTCTGCTTACATTGCCTCCTTTTGAACCTACAGCATCAACCTCACTGAAATTCTGTACATGGAAGACTTCTGCTGGTCGTTCTTACTTCTGCTAAAATAGTTTTTGAGCTGCAAGCTCTTACAGCAACTCCTCCTTCCTTATCTTCCATAAAGATAGGTTTTCCTTTAGGGCTAACCCCTCCTTTATGTTCAAACTAGTAAATGAGCCATCTCTGAATTAGTTTGTTCAGTTGCCAACCTTTTCTCCGTAATCCACAGACTTAAAGTGAAAGTGTACTGTATTCCCTGGACATACATAGGCTGCTAAGATTTTACCTTGAAAAAACTAAATCATTAAGAAAGTCTGATCAGCTTTTTATCTTCTCCCAGGAAGGTAAGCTGGGAAACCCATTTTCCAAACAGACCGTCTCCAACTGAATTTCTAAGTCTATCCCCTTCTGTTACACCTTGTATGGTAAGACATTGTCAGCCAGAGTGAAAGCTCACTCCAAAAGAGCAGTCTCTTCTTCCAGTGCCTTCTTCAAAGACACTGGATCAAGATCTATTCTGGATTTCAGTACACACTTTCACTAAGCATTACAGAGTGGATACTTTCCTCAGATCTAGGACTTATTTTGCTACATCTGTCCTTTTAGGGTTGGTGGACAACACTTCTGTTCCCCATCCTATCACCCTCAACATCTTCTGTATTTGGGAATTACCAATACATATTTGAATACTGTACCAGTGATCTAAGGAAGGACATAGTTCAGTTGTGTAAGAACTTACCATAGCAGTAGATGTCCAGTTGATCACTATTCCAGTATTGCTTCCCTCTCTGTACACCCTCTTTTCTTTAATATTGTGATATATGGACTGAGCTGGAAAAGTGCCTTCCCACCCTCTTATCTGGGCATACTTTTTATGCTATTTTTCATTCTCTGTATATTTAATCTTTGTTAGGGTTCTCCTGGTCATACATAGTATAAAGAGCCTATGCTCATATGTCCACTTATGTACCCAAGGCCCAAGGGCTGATAATATGCCCAGGATGTATGGAGCATCAAGAAGGTTATTTTGTTTTGGTACCCCAGCCAGACCTTAGCTTACTCTTCGCAGGGTAACCCACAAGTATTAGAACACTGCAACAGTGATCAGTAGAACATCTATTGTTATGATAGGTTTTTATACAACTGTATTTTCTCTGCATTACTCGTTAAATTTCTGTGTACCAGGGGTATTCTCAAAGTGTTTAGTCCCAGGCTTTGGTTAATGCTGACTTCTGATCATTCACATCTCTCCATATTGTATGATTGTTTTATATTTGCAGACTTTTTCCAGCTGTCAAGAGTCTTTAGCAATGGTTCAGAGTCTTCTATTCAATCTTGGTTTTCAAATCAGCTTCATGAGTCTTCTTTCATCCCTTCTCACGGAACTATATCCTGGGATATTTCTTCAGTTCTGCGCTAGGAAGAGCCTTTCTTCCTCCTAAGTCAAAATGATTCTGCAATTATTTCTAAGTTTCTCCAATCAAACTCATGTATTGATTAGGAATTTCTCAGGATTTTGGGGTACAGGGTGTTTAGGATTCACATGCTTTTATGAACCAGGCTCTACACAAAGAGATTACAATGGTACCTCAGATGACACTGGATTCAGCATCTACACCATTTGTCCTTTCAGATTCCATTTCTGGGATTTGCGAAGAGGGAGTAAACTAGTTATTTTGCAATACACATTCTTCATTCTGACCCTCCTCCCCCACAGTCTACCACTATAGATGCATCAGACATTGTGTGGGGGTGCATTTTCTAAAGGGGTAAAAGTACAAACACTGTGGAACCCACAAGACAGACAAAAGTATTTTAATGTCACAGAGATTTTGGCAGTGATCATGCTTGGAAAGCCTTAAATAATTTCTGGTCCCTAGACCTACTGTAAGTTTTCACAGAGAGTACCAGAGTGATGCATTACATAAACAAACTGGGAGGGGTACCAAATCTTACCCTTTTTGCAGACTTTGATAGCCTTACAGATGGCAACTCATCTCATCTCATTTGACTCTTCAGGCTCAATACATTCTGTCAGAGCAATCTTGATTGCAGACCAGCTCAGTAGGACTAGGACTGACCCCCACATATGGAACCTTCACTCGGGGTCTGCAAAGTATTAATCCAACCATTGGGAACACCTCAAGTAGGTCTGTTTGCCTCCTTTCCAAACAAACAACTAAAACAATTCTGTTCCAGGACTTCTTGTTAACAGGCCTAGAAGACAACTGTTTTATCTCATTCCTGTTGTCAGGGATGTTATTTTATGTTTTTCAAACCTTTCCACTGATATTCAGGGTTCTTCTGAAAATCCAGAAGGACTACCCAAAAATTGTAGTGGTGGCTCCCTTCTTTTCAATTGGGTCCAGGGTTGTTACAACAAGTTTCTCCACAAAATAGATATACTCACACAAGACTGGGGATGTTTGATACACTCCAACCTTAAAAATAACTGCCTGGATGATAGTATTTTGATAGCTTTTAGGCACCCTTTTTCTGAAGACGTGAAGCAGGTATTAAAGGATATGAAAAAAAACTGCTGCTAGGAAGTGCAAAAGAACCAGGACCCTCTCAGACCTGGCTACCTCTGGTTCTTGACTATCTGTGTGAGTTACTGTCCTGTGGCCTTTCTTATTCCTCTATTAAGGTGCATTGTCAGCCATTTCTCCTTGCCTGCCCTTTGTTCCTCCCCCTTTCTATACATACTCAAATTAGACAGGTTTTTTGAAAGGGTGTTGCATATCTGCTCACCTATGAAACAGATGGCTTCTCCTTGGGATCTTAATATTATGCTTGAAAAGTTTACTCTCTCTGCATTTGAGCCAGCTTATCAGGCTGATTTGATTTGAGGATGTCCATCATATTGATCAATGTTAGAATAACCTTAGCTATATGGATTATATCCTGCCAAGAATATAACAGCCAACCAGCTTCCAAAGTTTCAGGGCACAGTGTCTTGTATGGAGCTCCAGATATTGGTGTCCTTTGTTAGAAACATTATTCTTATATTTACTATTTATGTCATCTAGTAAAGAAGATTGGAGGTATGTTAGGGTTTGGTGCATTATGGGTAGGGAGGAGCTTGATAGTTTTAGTTGGCCACTAGCTATAGCAATGGCTGAGTCAGATCCAAGGTTTGGATCCGAACCCAATGGTTGAGGAAGAATAAAAATGGACAGCACAGATAGAATGTTATGGTAAATACATAACTTTTTTTAATTTCTCACCCCAGTTTCTTACAGCCATCCTCTTCCGTCATTTCCTCTAGCTATAATAATTTTTCATTTTTATGACCTCTAGCCATAATAATTTTTCATTTTTCTGACCTCCTACCTTACTACCTTTCTTCCATACTGTACTATTTGTATTTATTTATTTATTTTTTTTGTATTTATCCTTTGTTGATCGGGTTAGTCCCACCTGGCTAGCAGTCTCTTTTTAGTGGAGACCCATGGTGGTATTTACACCACTAGGGGAAATTTGGCCAATGCATTGGGAACCTTCCTCTACTCTTTGGAGCTGCTAGATGGCACCGGGGTTTATATCACATGATCGAAACACAGTAATAGCGAACACCATAACATCGAACTTCAAACCCCGAAAGCATAAAACTCTGAAAGCTGAGAACAGCGATTTTTGTTTTCCCTTGGGGAAAAAACATCGCTGTTCTAGCACAAAACTCGGAACACACAAACACTACACACCATTTCTAATATGGGGAGCTTTGCCCCACACACTCCCCAACGTGGGGGGCTGTACCCTCCACACACCCCTACTTAAATATACCAACTCCGAGATCGCACCACAGTGGAGGAAATAGCAAAGCCGCGGAAATGGCCCACCAAATTCTTTCCCTGGGAAAGAATTTGATGTTTTGCGGCTTCGCTGTTGTCAGTCTTCAAGGTTTTGGGTTCAATATCATAGCATTCTAAATTTTGCAACTTCGATATTATGATATAGACCCTGGCACTGGAGGGCTCCTGGAACAGCAAGGAAGTGGTATGTGGTGGATGTTACAAATCAGCAGTGTTTAGCGGTCTCCATGGAAAAGGAGGTAGGTGATTCCACTGAAGTGGTGCAGATAAGAGAACTGGCATCAGGTGGGCTTGCAGATGATAATCTGTTAAAAATAATCCAACAGGATGATTCAGGTGACAGTTCTGCTGTTTCTTGGAATGTGATGGAAAATAACTTTTTGAAAGTGCTGAGAAAGGTAGTGTTGAAAAGGAACTAGGTAATGTGCCAGCAGAGAATGCAGCAGTTAAAAATTATGCAATAGTGGCAGAAAATAAAAAAGGGAAGCAACAACAAACTGAAAAGGTGTATTGTCTTGTGGCAGTAGATAATAACTAAAACTTCTGCAGCAGTGACAGCAGTCAAAAAAGGAGAGCAGCAACAAACTGTAGGTAAAACTGTTTTTAAAAAGAAGACCAACTATGAGAATAAAAAAAAAAAAAAGACAGACACTGTAGTAGACTGATTTTATGTATGGGACACTTTAGTAACTGTTCTGGATTTTAAAGCTCAAGAAATGTGCTCTTTTATACATACTAGGACAGAAACTTTTTGTGGTGTTACATTTAAAATTGATGGACTGATTATAACCTTTCTTGAAAGGTACAACAAAAAAGTACATTCATCCTTGGAATAATTGTTTTCTGGTAGTAATTTAATGTAAAAAAAATACTTTGCAGTTTAGAACTTATGAACGGGAAGAAGACTGTGTTAAAAATGCATACAGGGTCTGTATGAAACTGTTGAAAATATTGTGAAAGTTAGAGATAAGAGAAACTTATGGATTTGGAAGGTAGAGGTTGGAAGCTGTTTTGAAATGTGAAAAAATCATGGTGAAACTCTTGCCAAGTGTTATTTTTGTGGCTGATCATACAGGGACATTAAGATATGCTGGTCAGCCTAAATCATGTTTGTTTTGTACGGACTTTTCTCATTTAATTAATGATTGTGACAAGGTACAATGTAACCAGTTTGGGGAAAAAGGACATACAGCAAGAAGGTGTGTGACTGAATGCAGGTTGTGTAATAAAGTGGACAATTTTGGATAGATTGTCAAGAGCAAACAGTAAATAATGGAAAAAAGGAGAAAGGGAAGAAAACATCCATGAGGAAGGGTGGCAAGAGGCTGGGGGAGAGGGTGAATTAGGTGAAGGAGAAACTGTAGAAGAAAAATATGGAGGAGTAAAAGTGAAGCAGGGGAGAGAGAGAGAGAGAGACATCATGCAGGAAAAGAGGTCAGAAGAAATGAATTCATGCTAATACATTTTTGAAGTTCGAGCCTGTGAAAAATCTGATTCTACGGATCAATAATTATTTGTAGATAAACAGTGAAAAAAATGTTCAATTTGGGAAAGGGTAAAAATAAGAAAATGAAAATTTAAAAATGTTTCCCTCAAGCTTCAAAAGAAGGAAAGGCAACAACTCTTTAGTAAATATTAACAGCATTATTAACACTGTAAGGATAGGGATACAGAAATGGTGTGCTAAATGTGATGTGGATGCTTTTCTATTAGAAGATGTAATATTTCTGACAAGTGAAAAAGACTGCAAACAGAACAATTGTGAGGTGAAATATAATATGGAACTTGGATAGTGAACATTTTTCTGGCTTGGCTGTGTTGTATAAACAGTGAAGATACTAGCTGTAAAGTTGGTAAGTATTGTGGATGTGAGGTAGACAGAAAATGTTTATAGAATTATAGCATGATATGCAAATATAATTAGCAAAAAAGAGAAAATATTTAATCAGATATTAAGACTATGTGGTGGTTAACATGATAATTATAATTGCAGGAGACTTTAATTGTGATTTAATGGGAAAATGTAAAAAGAAAGGGAAAGATATTAAAAAATGCAGGAAGTGAGAAATTGTGGTAAATTAACTGTGAGGAACAAAAGTCGATGGACTTTTAGAAAGGAGGGCAATTGGATGTGAAATTGATTATTTTGTATTAGTGGTAGGTTTGGGAATAACAGATTATGATACAGTTGTGATGGATTTTTCAAACCATTTAGCAATATGGGTAGAGGTAATGGAAGAAAGGGAGTGTATAAAAATAGGAAAGGAGATAAAAGAATAAACAAGAGATTATGGAATGAAATTGGAGAGTATAAAGTATTGCAGTTATGGAAGGGTTATATGGGTTTATATTGCCATATCGAATGGTAACAATGTCGAATGATCATATGAGCGGAAATGCATTAAAACAAACTTGTTTTTTGGGGGTTGTTGTACAGTGAGGATTGGAATATTTGCCTTTTCCTCAGTGTAGTGCGACCTCGGAGTTGGAATATATATTTAGCGGTGGGTGGGGGGTGCAGCCCCCCACAATAGCAAGTTCGTTCATTCTGAGTTTTCATATGAGCGTTCAACATTGTTACCATTTGATATGGTAATATAGACCCGGGTTATATAGCTATGATGGACTTCTATAAAAATGGTCTGAATAGCAGAATGAATTTAAAAAGAAATTTAAAAAGTGTTTTTCAATGGCAGGATTATGTAAGAAAGGAATAGAAAGTGAAGTATGGTAAAATGTGTAGAAGTGTATTAGAGAATTTAGAGAATAATTCAAGAAAGTATTATGATACAGAAATATATATATATATAAGAATGGAAAGTTTAAAAAAATCCAGAATGAGTTAAGGAAGAATTTCAAAAAAATCACTATTAGTGAATTGGATGAAGTACTTAGGTAATTAAATGTTGATTCAGTATCAAGTCTAGATAGTATAGAGTATGAAATGTATAAGACATTAGTGGATTGGCAAAGAGTATTTTGTAAATGTACTGAATGAATGGTTGAAGGTAGGGTTTGTTTATGTAGGATATTACAATTTATATGGAAAAAAGATGAGAAGAATGAAATAAAAATGGAGACCCATACACTAAGTAACACAGATTATAATTGTTTATGAGAATGATATGGAGGACAATAGTTGGAAGGATGAGAAATATTATGGACAGAAATATACATATTATAGTAGAGTAGGGATGTCAAAAATTGTTTTTGGTTGTGAGAGAAATTGTGGCTTGTATTATAAGTAAAAGGAAGGATATGAAACTTATAGTAGGTTATATTAGTAATTTGATATAGTAGGACATAATGATTTGTGGAATGTTATGGAAAACTATGGAATAGGTAATAGAAATAGGAGAAGTATGTATGTCCACATATCAAAATAATAAACAGAGTGTTACTGAATGGTTGACTGAGTAAATAAATATACATGAATTGCAGTATAAGACGAGAATGCCCCAAGAGTGGGATGTTGTTTGGATTAGTAATGAATGCGATAGTGAGAGGAGTAGCTTATAAAATGAAATATGCTAGATGTGTGATGCAAAAGGAAACGGTGATTCCACTAGTTTTGACATGATATATGCAGATGATATAGTTGTGGTTGCTAAGAATAACATATGTATATGGGAACTGTTGGGTTGTCTGAATGGATGTTTAAAGGAAATGTGAATGACCTTGAAAAAAAAATAAAAATAAGGGTTTGGGTGATGTGAAAATTGGAGGGTGCATTTTTCAATGAATGAAGTATCTTTGTTAGGGATAAAATTTGGGGAAAATGATGTAGTTATGAGGAAATGGGAGGGTTTGATAAAAAATGAAAGAAATATGTCTTATGTGGAAGACTTATACATTAGTATTCAAGAAAAGGGTTTTTCTGGTGAATTCTCGTTTAATAGGGAAAACAGCATATATATCAGGTGTTTTTATGATCCCAAAAAACTATGAAAAATAAATTGTGCAGTTAGTGTTTTCTTTCATATGGTATTCAATATTAAACCCACTGAAAAGAGATATATGAGTGAAGATGAAGTGGATTGGGATTACTAAATCCTGCTCTTTATTCTACTTCTTTAAACTTGTATAGAGTGTTAAAGTAGATAGAGGAAGAGAATGAGAAACTAATAGTGAGAATGCTAAATACAAGTACAAAATGTTCTGGGTGATGTTGAGAATATGAAAAAGAGAAAAGGAATATGTCAATGAAGAAATTAAAAATTATCAAGAAAAATAGTAACATGGAAAACAAAAGTTAATGATAGAGAGAAAGATAGAATTGTGTAGTATAATAATGTGATGAAATAATATTATTATGTAAATCCATGGAAACATTTTCCAGAAGTGTTGAAAGTCATTAAAGTCAGGAAAAAGTGGTGTACCAAGATAGCAATGGGGGAATATGCCATATAAAAAGAAAGTTGAAAGAGTATGTTTATTTTGTGGGAAGAAACGACAACAGAGCATGTTTCTGGAAATGTAAAAGAAGGACGAAACTCTGGAAAAAGTTGTATAAAGAAATTTTCTTTTAAAATATTAATGACAATATAGATATGAATATGATTATGTATGGATATTTTAAGAACAAGAATAAATAATATGTGAGAAGAGTAGACAAGAATTTATGTAATATGATTTATTTGGAATGAAAGACTGAAAATTTTTGTTTAATGGAAAATGGGTTTTGGCAGATATATTGCAAAAAATTAATTATGATTGCGGAAGAAGGATTGGGGGGTCTGTTATGGAAGAAGAACAATGAGGATGTTATAAGAAAAATGATAAATAGTCAAAAATAGAAATGTGTATATGTGTTAATATTGTGTTTTTTTTGTTCTTTAAAATAAAAAAAATAGTCTTTTCAATAAGTGCAGTGAGATCTTTTACATCCACATGAGCTATCAACTCAAGCAGATGGGACCTGTTTAATGACTCATCAAAAAACAACATAGTCAGGAATGCAGCACCCCCATTATGCTGCACTGCAGTATCAGCAATCGAGCTACCTAGAGTGAGAATAAAACCCACAGCTTTCTGCTCCAAAGGTGAGTGGGTGACCTGTTGTGCCACTCACACTGTCAAAAATGTCATCTCTGATTCCACCACTGAAATTTTTCTCATTTGATATGCTACCAAAGTACATATCCTTCTAATAATCATTTGTGATTTGTAAATATTGTGTTATGTGTGTGTGTGTGTGTATATGTATGTATATATATATATATATATATATATATATATATATATGTGTGTGTGTGTGCGTGTGTGTCCTTTCTCTTCTCTTATATACACACTCTCCTTTATTTACTAACCAAACTTCACTCTGTCTCATGTCCAACTCTCTTTGTCAACTTGGAAGAGAATCTGAACATAAGGCAAAAAGACAGGAAACAGCAATCCAAATGTTTATTAAATTCCAAAAACAAAAAATATATATTGTTAGAAAATAAATGCTTTCATCCTGATTACTCCCAAGACTTCATCAGATAAATAATTGAAAGAGTTCTCATTAAATCACGTGAACATAAATTAGCTTTCTTAAAGCACCACAAGCCTGAGTGCAGAAATAATTTAAAAGACACACAACAGTATTCCTTCTCCTCTGTTCAAAACATAAAAAAAAATTAAATAAACCATCCAAAAAGCATATATTGCATTTAACAATCTTCTTCTAACTATAAACTACTTAAAAGTATTTAAATAGAATAAATATCTAAATATAAATAGTATTAATAAACTATACAATGAATATAAGATGTATAGATATAGAATTTTGTTCTACTACCCCATGGTACCTTTCCGAATTTTCAAATAGAATTAACATTACTTTCATATTAAATAAACCATTTAAAAATGAAATATAAAAAAATTATAAGTAATACTTAATAAATCAATTCCATTTCTATTTCAAATAACAATGATAAATAAATATTCACCTTAATATCAATAAATTTATCCTAATAAAATACAACCTTTAAAGCTCATCTCTCCTGGGATTTTTTTTTAATATGTATGCTGTATTAAAGTTGTCATATAAGCCTGGGGGTTTAAAAGTATCAAATAAGAGTTGCCAGTATAGCTCCCTTATTTCAAGCAAAATTGTCAATGCTGTAGCCCCCCCCCCCCCCCACTTGCTAGGCTGAATTTGTTCAATAATAATAAATCTAAATTCATGCTCTGGGTATAATAACAGGTGTTTTGTCAATGCAGTACTGGTTTTACCTTTTTTAATCTCATGTAGGTGCTTATAAATTCGCTCCTTCAGGGCATGCGCTGTTTTTCCTATATAAAAGGACTGGCATCCTTGGCATAGAGCAACATAGATAACCCCTCTAGTTTGACAGTTATATTTTCCTTTTATATAAAACAGTCTATGATTAATTAAACCTTCTCCCACCTTAATCCGTTTATAATATTGGCATTGTCCACATTTTCTTATACCTTTCATCACAGAACCAGTGCCGTGGCCTTGTTGGAATCTTTCAAAAATATTCTTAAAGCTGCAGCCTTTTTTATACACAACAATAGGTCTGTCTCCTAGTTTTGTGCAAATATCTCTGTCATCCATTATGATGGCCCAGTTCTTTTCTAGGACCCACTTTATAAAGTCACTGTCTATACTAAATGTACTGATAAATGAACTTTTGTACGGACAGGGTGTGAGGTCAGGAGATTTCTCTTTTCTACCACCCAGCTGGTACTCCAAAGATAAAATGAGAACAAATACCTTATTTTCCCTCTTTATTATTACCTCTTCCATCAGTTTTTTGATCATACCTTTAGGATACCACCTATTTAAGAACATAAGTTCCATAGTTTTACATTCATTAATAAAGCCTTCATCTTTTATTACTACCATCCTAGCTGCTCTCATGTACTGTCCCTTAACAATAGCCCTCTTCTGCTGTTTTGGGTGTGAGCTTGAATAATG